>NC_091754.1:4138777-4143777 GCF_043380555.1 Nothobranchius furzeri | reverse complement strand
TCATCCTCGGCCTGGGGAAGAAAAGATGAACGTCAGAGGATCAGAGCAAAGAGAGCTACTGCAACATCACATCAGTGCTAACAATGGGAACAAATGATCAAAAACACTCATTTTTCACTTGTTCTGTGTTCTGATTGCACTTCAAACTGAACGTGTAAAGATTCAGATCATAAAAAATAAACAACATTTGACTTGATTTGCAAACAAAGTTTTTAGGGATGTTCGATATTATCCGTCTAATAATGCATAGAACTTATATAACACTTTTCTAGACCCCCAAAGACGCTTTCACACACTCTCACATTCACACACCGCTAGTGATGGTAAGCTACTTGTAGCCACAGCCGCCCTGGGGAGGTCTGACAGAGGCGAGGCTGCCATTTGGCGCCGTCGGCCCCTCTGACCACCACTAACACAGGCAAGCTGGGTGAAGTGCCTTGCCCAAGGACACAACAGCAGGATACCCCTGGCGGGAGCTGGAATCGAACCCATGACCCTCCGATCATGAGGCAGCCCGCTCTACCACCTGAGCTGCTGCTGCCCCAGTGCTGCCCCTGTCTAACACCGACATCGACAGATATCGGCATTAAAATTAAACATCGGAAAACATCTGTGTTGACTTTCTGTCTTTCCGTGACCCAACCGTTACATACCACATGTTAAAGTGACAGTGTGTGTTTTTCCTGGCGATAGGGGACAGTAAATACCTTAATTTTTGCAAGCAAGCTGTATTTTTGTTTTGGAGTAAGACCTTACCAACGGATGCCCATTAGGGTCAAAAAGCCCTGAGGAGTGCAGAGGAAAATGTGTAAAATAACATTTATGACTGACAAAAGTTGTGTAACTGTTACAAATCAGTAAATGCATTTTGTCCTCATGGGCTCCCGTAGTTGGAAACATGGCGTCTAATATGGCATCGCCTAGAGACTTAGACCCGCTCCCATGTATTTTAGACCTGATTTTTATGGTTATATGTTACAAAGCCACCAATATTTTTCAACAACTGAGCATCATTTAATTCATTTTCAACAAGAATTTGATGGAAATTTCCAGAAATTAATGATAAAAACTACACACTGTCTCTTTAAACATCAAACTCTTCAGTTTGTCAAAAGAAGTCAGACCTGAGGTGTCGGTTTACATCGATATCCAACACCAAGCGTTTGTTTCCGACGCTCGTGGTGTGAGAAGGTGTTGCGATATCAGAAATGATGAATCCACAATGTCGCTGTTTCGGTAAAACAAAGCCATTATGGAGCATCTCTAATCACTTAATTCCACTAAATACAAATCAAGGAAGGTTTTGTCTTTCAGGCCTGTGAACATGGTGTACAGCTCCTACCCAAGCAGACCCAGCAGAAGTTTGGACTGAGCCTGAGGGACTTTGGGAGGTAAATGATGACTCATTTCCAAAGTTAACCTGCCAAGGATTCAAGCTATAGATTCCGTCGTTCCTTAGGCTGACAGATGGGTCTGCATGCCTTCCATAACAGATGCAAACTATGTCGACTATTCGGCTACCAAGAAAAGTAAGATCTCAAAATGGTGCTATGCTTGGGTTATGTGCTGGCAGGGCGAGTCTGAGTACTTTAAGGGCTTTAAGAGGAGATGTAAAGTTATGGAATAAAGGAAAACATTTCTTAGACCAGCATTACTTTACAGAACAATAACTGTACGGCATCTCTGTAAATATTATACTGCAGAAAGAGATTGGTGCAGAAGCAAACATCAAGTTTTAAACATGTTTTTTAAAGGTGTAGAACAGCAAATCTGCATCATTTGGCAACACTACACTCAACAAAAATATAAACACAACACCTTTGTTTCTGCTCTGATTTTTCATGAGATGGACTTAAATATCTAAAAGTCTGTCCAGATACACAATATCACCATCTCTCTCAAACATTGTTCACAAATCAGTCTAAATGTGTGATAGTGAGCACCTGTGCTTTGTTGAGATAATCCATCCCACCTCACAGGTGTGTCACATCAAGATGCCGATCTGACATCATGAGTAGTGCACAGGTGTACCTTATACTGCCCACAATAAAAGGCCACCCTGGAATGTGCAGTGTTTTTGCTTTATTGGGGGTCTGGGGACTCAGAACCGGTCAGTATCTGGTGTGACCACCATTTGCCTCATGCAGTGCAACACATCTTCTTCACATAGAGTTTATCAGGTTGTCACTTGTTGCCTGTGGAATGTTGATCCATTCCTCTTCAATGGCTGTGCGAAGATGTTAGATATTAGTGGGAACTGGTACACGCTGTCGTATACGCTGGTCAAGCACATCCCAAACATGCTTAATGGGTGACATGTCCGGTGAGTATGCTGGCCATGCAAGAACTGGGACATTTTCAGCTTCCAAGAATTGTGTACAGATCCTTGCAACATGGGGCCGTGCATCATCTTGCTGAAACATGAGGTGATGTTCATGGATGTACGGCACAACGATGGGCCTCAGGATCTCATCACGGTATCTCTGTGCATTCAAAATGCCATCAATAAAATGCACCTGTGTTCTTCGTCCATAACAGATGCCTGTCCATACCATAACCCCACCACCACCATGGGCCTCTCGATCCACAACATTGACATCAGCAAAGCGCTCACCCACACAACGCCACACACGCTGTCTGCCATCTGCCCTGAACAATGTAAACCGAGATTCATCCGTGAAGAGAACACCTCTCCAACGTGCCAGACGCCATCGAATGTGAGCCTTTGCCAACTCAAGTCTGTTACGGCGATGAGCTGGAGTCAGGTCAAGACCCCGATGAGGATGACGAGCATGCAGTTGAGCTTCCCTGAGACGGTTTCTGACAGTTTGTGCAGAAAGTGTTTGGTTATGCAAACCAATTGTTTCAGCAGCTGTCTGAGTGGCTGGTCTCAGACGATCTTGAAGGTGAACCTGCTGGATGTGGAGGTCCTGGGCTGGTGTGGTTACACGTCGTCTGCGGTTGTGAGGCCGGTTGGATGTACTGCCATATTCTCTGAAACGCTTTTGGAGACGGCTTATGGTGGAGAAATGAACATTCAATGCACGAGCAACAGATCTGGTTGACATTCCTGCTGTCAGCATGCCAATTGCACACTCCCTCAATGCTGGTGGCATCTGTGGCATTTTGCTGTGAGACAAAACGGCACATTCCAGGGTGGCCTTTTATTGTGGGCAGTATAAGGTACACCTGTGCACTACTCATGATGTCAGAACAGCATCTTGATGTGGCACACCTGTGAGGTGGGATGGATTATCTCTCTTTTTTTTTAACCGTGTCCTGTGTCCGTGGCTGTGAAGCAAACAGAATTGATGTCTGAATGCTGGTAACAAGCCTTACAGATTTACTCTCAGGTGGAGCATCAAAGCGTCTGTTTATAATGTCATGCCTGATACTTAAAACTTTATTGTTGTTGTTTTTGAATGCTTTGTAACTCCGACCAGACACGGAGTCAGAGGTGAAAGAGAAAGGAAAAGACAAAAGGTGGGGAGAAGGGGGGAAGCTATCACCGCGTCAACCTGATGGTGAAATATAAAATCAACATTGTTTAACTGAACAATCACACGATAATAAATCACAGTGCATTTAGTGGCAACGACTTTTGAGAGCACCATGTGAGCACCTGTGTGTGTACACGCGCTTGTTTATGTAAGGTTTCTCTATAGGAGCGTCCAATAGAGAGTGTGAGGGACCACAGATCCGCCCCCCAAAGATGCGTAGGAGACAGAGGAAGCTCCAAGTCCCAGAGATCCAGGCGCTGCCCCAGAACACAGGAACCCCAAGGAGACTGCAACCAGAAAGGCACCTGCCCCCCTCGAGAGGCACAGAGGGTCGCCCCGGGAGGCCACAACCAGCAGCCGGCAGAGCCCCTGGAGATCTCAGCGGCAAGCCCACAGGCCCGCCCGCAGCCTCCCACCCCCTAGCCGGCCGAGCCCGGGACCCAGCGACCCGGAGCCCAGGGTCCCAGACCCCACCAGGCAGCCACCGGGATTGGTCAGACAGACACCAAAAATCTTAAACCCCCTGACCCGGGAGCCACGAACACTCAGGCAGACCAAGGCACCGCACCCCACACCAGGTGTGGCAGGGGGAGGGGGGACGAAGATCTATATCATCAAAAGAAGTTCCAGGAGAGGGGAGGAGTCAAAGGCCCCACCTGACATATACAGTCATACAAAAACCCTATTCACTCTGGTCCCGGTACTGCTGCACATGGGGTACAACCATCACCGGTTACCAGAGTTTGACCCTTTCTGCTGGGGTACTGATGAGCAGGCTCCCCCGCCCAACGCTGAGCACAGCAACCCACCAGCCCAGACCCCAACCAGACGGCCAGATCTCCCTCCTAGCCTCCAGCCCCAGGAAGCCAAGCGACAACAGAGGTGTGTTAAGACCCCTAGTCTCCCTCCGCCTGCTCCATTATAGTGTTGTGTGTTGATGAGGTGTATTCCATGGCTGTGGTGAGCGGGCAGTGCAGGCATTGTCTGGCCTATGCCAGCTGATGCCACCGCACCACCCCACTTGCACCCACATCCCTCGGTGTCTAAGTGCAGTTTAAAATTTGAAGTGGGCACCAGCACTTGGGAGGAGGCTGAGAAATCCCCCTGCCAAGTCCTGTTGAATGTGCTCACTCCCAAGGCCCTAAGTGTGTGTTTGTGTGGAATGTCGTTGGTGGAAGTGTTTAAGGTGAAAATAAAATTGGGGGGCAGGTTGCCACAGGAATGCGGAAATGGAGTCCATACCCGCACTCCCTGACTTGCCCACCCTCCAAGATCCTATGTGTATGTTTGTGTGAAGATGTGAGGGAGCTGGAGGAGAAAAATATGCGGGGATGGGGAGGAACGGCTGGGATGGATTATCTCAGCAAAGCAGAAGTGCTCACTATCACACATTTAGACTGATTTGTGAACAAAGTTTGAGAGAAATGTAATATTGCGTATCTGGAATGAATTTTAGGTCTTTAAGTCCATCTCATGAAAAATCGGAGCAGAAACAAAGGT
>NC_091754.1:4083777-4133777 GCF_043380555.1 Nothobranchius furzeri | reverse complement strand
TTAGCCCAAAAAACCGTCAGGGTCTGCTCTGCTGTCAGCGAGATGCCGAGTGGGAGCGTATTAGATTTTGGCCTCAGCGTGTCCCTGACAAGAAACAAGCCAATTAAGGGATCCCCCAGCACTGCTTAAGCCTGGTTATGGCAGAGGTCCCTGAGATGAGCACCGGTGTGCTAAATCATCATACCTTTTCTATACTGCAGTCTCAGTGGGAGAGGTGAAATGATTCTGGATTATGCTCTCCGCTTTTATCTCCTTCGCTCACAGAGCTGCCGGCCACCACTCGGCAGCTCACATTAAAGAAGTTTATCTGCGCCGTGAAGGACATGGACGTACAGATTTTCTTCCCTGTTGTTCAATCTCACTCTCAAGGCTAATAGTATTAGGGATGGAGGAAGTGCTCTGAGATAAGCCTCAGGTCAAGTAGCTGCAATCAATTACTGCAGCTAAATGTTGTAATAAAACGATGAAGGATTAGGATTGAGGATTGATGTGGTGTACAATGCCTGCAGGAATGTTTACGCTTGGCTTCTTTTGGGGCTGGGCTTTATTTCTACTCCCAGAAGTTAGCACCAATTATGTGGTTTTCATATCTTTGTTTCTCCCCTCTCTGGTTTTTCTGTCACCCCCGTTTTCCTGCAGATGCAAAGCCTAAATGTCAACCTGCCCTAAACGGAGAAGTAAAATACAGCTTCATTAACATAACATTCTTCCACTGATGCATTCAGGAAATGGCCGTGCACAGCCATGGTGAAGTATTTAGTGACACAGAAGGAAATGAAAAAGTGCTAAATGACCATACAAATGGCAGATGTACAGCATGCAAATGTAGCGCAGACGTCAGCTCTGAGGCTCGGTGAATGGATTTGGGTTAAATCTGCTGCTTACACAATTAGCTCAGAAATCTCAGGAAAAACGTGTAATTTGGCCGTTTTTCCAAACTTTCTGCAGCGCTGGAAGTCCTGCTGGAAATGTTAACAGGTTGCATGAATTTCAAATATTGTAAAATAGCTCCTGGTGTAGTATTTGTACACAACATTCACTAGTATCATATTTATTTAGGGTTTATTAGCTAGTACAGTTGCTTTGACTTGATCTTGTGCTGTTTATAAGACTTCAGTCTGAAAACTGAAACTCGCGGCTGCGGCTCGTTTGTCCTCACCCTAAAGCACCAATCCAGACTTTTATTTTTTTAGAAACTCTTAAAACTGTGACTGTGATCATCTACTGTAGGTCAAAGTTCATGTTGAGTTGTGTCCTTCAGCATTGGCCAATAGCATTAGCATCCATTTAGACGTCCATCCCAGGGCGTGCGCGAGCATTTCTTTGTGACAATTGTTTACATTTATGAATAAATGTAAACAATGTGAGAGTAATAAGAGTAAAACATTGTTTTAGCTCTGTTAGCTGGTAAGAGGCGAACATTCACCAAGGCTTCCAGCCGTAATCACAGCAGTAGTGAGAGCGGTTTAATGTGCAATTCATTTTTCTGCCTCTAGGTGGAGCCTTCTCAGAAATAAACTGGACTTCTGTTTCTTAAACATAATTTAAGAAGATATTGTGAGGTTGGCAGGAGGGATGGTGCCGAGTTGTGCAGCTCCTTACATCATGTTGGACTTCGTTACGTAGATAAAAAATGTTACTTAGATTACTTCATAATGATGGATGCCATTTTATTGGTCGTCTTAGTGACAGGCTAAACACTTTTCCCCATTTCTGCTCAGTGGCCTGGTGGTAGAGCGTCCGCCCTCAGACCGGGACATCAGGGTTCCACTTCTGGTCGGGTCGTACCAAAGACTTTAAAAAAATGGGACCCAAGACCTCCCTGCTTGACACTCAGCATTAAGGGGTTGGATTGGGGGGTTAAACCACCAGATGGTTCCCGAGTGCAGCCACTGCTGCAGCTCAAACATCAGTGTGTGTGACAGCTGACGGGACTTTAACTTTGTAAAAGGATACCTTACAGCGGCTGCATTCAGCATCAATTTCAACGGTTTTTAAGATTTTTCACTAACTTGCTCTTAAAATCTCAGAACTGCTGAAACAGCACGCCTCACCCCTTTATGACAGACAACCATTTCCTGTTTCCTAACCCATCTTTTTTCACTCCACATAATAATCAATGAGTCAAAACAAAGGGTGGCATTAGGCATTCTTATTCCCTTAAAGCTGTTTTATGTAATTTCATAAATAAGCTGCTCCTCTCGCTGCTTCAGCCCTCTTCCCACACCACCACCCACCACTGGGAATGGAGTCATGCATATTTCAGCGCCGTGTCTGCCCGTTCCGAGTGGAGCTTATTGTGGCGGCACAGACACCAAATCGGTCCCTTTTCTCTTCCTTTTACTCGGTCTTTTCTTTCATTCACCCATCACACACCTGGCCCGTTGTCAGTATTAAGCACTAATGAACACTGAAACCAAAAAAGAGCTTTGCCTCATTAAAACCTTCCAGCGTTTGCTGCAGATAAATCATCACCTTTTGTATTCTCGACCACACATTCATCAAGGTGCAATGAAAGAAAGAAAAACATTTTTTCTGCCCTTGAGTGAGATTTCTCTTCAATATGCACAAATCTAATGACTCCAACCTTTAAGGGTGAATGTGTTTACCAACTGTGAGGAAATTCCTGCATTGAAATCATTAACAAACAAGCTCTCCTTGCATGTTTTCCCCTGCGGCTAGTTGAAATGAGTCTATTTAAAATCTGAGCAGAGCAGGTATAAAATAATCATAGGGCACCTTGGTGCTGATAGAGCCACAACCAGCACGTATGATCGTGTTTGCACAGAGTAAACCTCCACTCACGGATTAACCAGCAGCAGTGGATACCTAAGATGTAGGCCAACAAGGGAATACAGTCCAAGGATGGTGGGATACCAACCATTATTAATTAGCTTAAGTGTCTGAACCCTTTCCGATGCAATTTACACTTTAATTAAACCTATTTCTGGACAACTGTGATAATTAGACTCGAGTGTGCCCACAGTGAGAAATTTAGAGTTCACAATTGTTGGTAATCTCGTAAAAGCCTTCTGATTTATTGCATAACAAAAATAAAGAAGAAAAATGACAAGGCAAACAGAACTCTGGAGTCAGCTTACGCATTTTTCAGCCAAACCCACTTTCATTATTTCCAAGGCTGCAGGATTATGACAATATCAATGTTTTTTGCAGATTGTATTAGTGGGTGATGCAATTGAACAGATTACAGGTAAAAAGTAATTTTAATATTTTAAAATCATTTTTTGCGAAATTATATTTGAAAAAGTTAAAGGTGCATGATGTAAAATTGCAGAATCCTGTGGTCAAATGTGGGTACTGCAGCCTATTTTCCAAGTTTCATGGCTCAGCGCCAGAAGACTCTGATGAGCGAAGGAGAGTCATACACAGTAACTTGATGAGTAAATAAATACCTTTCACTGTAATAGAGTTGTTGGTATTTTTAGAGCCAACTGTTTGATTTTAATTCACCATTAGGATTGTTGGATCAACACTAGCCACTAGCCTCCTTCACCCAATACTGGATTATAAGAAAAAGATGCCGTGGTACAAGAAATAACTTCTAGGTCGCTCCTGCTTACTGGCTTTGGTTCTTTAAACAACTCTGGAGCTTTTTGCCTGCTGGTTAGGAATTATAAATGCAGGCGCTGCAGCGTTAGCTGGCTCACACTCACAGACTGTAAACAAGGACTCTGTCCCTCTTTGGTTTGTTCTAAAGGAATTTAACTGACAACCCCCCAGCTGGCTGAGAAGAAAATCTGAGTATAATCTTCCTTCCAACTTCACTGAGACATTAGACTGTTTTGAGATCATTTCACTGTCAAATTCTCTCATATTGTCCCTTTAATAATTAATCTAACATAAGTGATCAAAGCTACTTGGTTAGCTATATCTTATACGCTGACAGAAACGTTCATTAACAGAAATGTTTATGGCCATCCCTCTCTTTGGTACGTTTCCGGACCATCAGCACAGCACTCGTCCCCGTTAAGAGTTATTTACAGGCTTTTTCATAAAACTCATCCATAAGCAAACTCCTCCACCTTACCTTCAATTTCTTATTAAATGACCAGCTATGTGACTGGCAAAGCCATCATCAGGTAATCATTTTGGAAAAGTTACTGCACATGAAATTCCTGTGAAATGTGCACTGGACACGACTTCCTGACAGCAGTCTATGCCCCCAACCAGAACAAGTGGATGTCTGTGATGGGCAGCTACATGATGTGCTGCTGTATGGGCCTGATACCAGGCTGTGTCTAATATGGTGGAGATTGACTTGCTCCTACTGGCTTCTAGTTAGTGAAGGGGATTTGAACTACAGTACTTTACTTTCCCAGATCTGCACACCTTCCCTCAGGCCCTTTCACCTGCATGGCTTAAATATTAATGGTGAGTCGGAGGATGGAGGATGAGTGAGTAGAAGGGAGGACTGACAGCTTAATCATGGAAGCAGCAGCCTCCCTCTCCCCTTTTCCTTAACGCTGTGGGCGGCTGTCACCACGACCTACATGATGTAATCACATCCATACCCCTGATAAGGGCCACCGAGGGCCAAGAGGAGAGGGGTGAAGAGACAGAAAGGTTGTGAGAAGCCCGAAGTACCCTTCCACAGAGGATTGTTTTAGAGTCAAAACTAAAGTCGTCAATTGCATTTTTTTTTACTGTGTGGGCGTCAGAACATGTCACATGATCAGGAAGCAGAAAATCCATGTGTTAGGAGATTGTTTTGGGCCACTGCTGTAAAAAAAAGTGAGGCGTGAACCAAATACACACAACAGATCTACAAGTTTGTGCTTTTTGAAACAGAATGACCTTCATAGTAGTCTCTGCTTAGTTTTGGTTGTTTACGCGTAGACATCATCCCAAGCCCCCAAAATGCGGGTGAAAAATTGAGGCCAGCCCGGAAGTACCAAAAAGTGCAGTTCCACCCTCATCCACTAGGGGCTGGTGTCAGAAGCGAGCAAATCCTCATTGACTCCCATGTTAAAAATACCAATTTCACAGCAGAAATAAACATGTTTACAGCCTGGTACCAGAACATGTTTTAGGTTTAAATGATCTAGTTTACACTCATGACAACTCTGAGGGGGGTGAATTTTTTTCTCACTCTTCTGTTTAAGTGTATTAAAAGCCTAAAATTCTGTATAATTAATGAGCATCAGACCCACGTGACCACAGAGCTAGCTCCGGGGAAAGGCCTCAGTAGAGCCTCGGTCTGGCCTGGAAACTGCTCCGGGATTTTGAGTCTCTGTGTGTGTGTGTATTCTTTTTTGGATATTATTTGTGCAATTGTTGGACAAAATGACTTGCTGTGGCATTAATTGCACTAATAGAGCGTCCAAGGAGTCTCCACTTCATTGTTTTCGGTAAGTAAAATTATATTTATGTATTTTAGGTCACTGCCGAGCTGAGCTTAGATTTTAACATGTACTGTTTAACCATGAAATGTAAATGTAATAGGGTAAAACCCAGTGCATTTAACATAATGCTGCACTTTAGAAAATGGGTTGAAATATAACATGTTGGTGGAGCTGGGTTCCCACTATCGGCTTGTGGAGCTCTCGGGAGACCTCTGTTGTCCACCCGGAATGCTGGCTGTTTCTCCCCGCAGCCCGGTCCATCTCAGTCTGATCGCGGCTTCTGTTAGCTGGGCGGGCTGACGGCTGGTTCTTATGGCAAGCCAGAACTGCCAAAATACGCCACTTCTCCCTGCAGCTTGGCACATCTGTCTGATCGCGGCTTCTGTCTGCTGCGCGGGCTGACGGCTTGTGGAGCTCTGGGATGGAAACCTTTCCACCCGGTTCTCCCCAGCGGCAGCTCTGTGCAGCGGCGCTTGTCTGCTGTGTGGCTGCCGGCTTGTGGAGCTCTCCGAGACCTCTGTGTTCCACCCGGTTTTACCCAGCGGTCAGCCCGGCTTACCTCTGACTCAGAAGCTCTGGTGTTGTGCACAGTTAACTCCGGTTGTAGCTAGGTTGCTACCTCCGTTAGCTTAGCTCCCACCTCCGCGTTAGCTTTGGGTTAGCTTCAGGTTAGCTTGTAGCTAGTTCGACCGGGTGTCGTCAGTTGATCCCAGCCTTACAGCCCCACCCTCAGCTCCTCCTCTCTTCCCTTTTATGGAATTGTCTGGGCTTGACGGAACCTGTGACACGGTCAAAATGGCGGTGGTGGCCACCTCCCATTTTAGTACAAAAACTTGTTATTGGAGCCTATGGAAACCCATTGTCCATATATTAATGTCGATGCATCATGACTCTTAAAAAAACTGTAAAAAAGGTGAGAAACACTGGCAGCGAAGGGCTTTACCGATCAGGAAACGGCTGGCAGTGAATGAGTCAAGCTTCTGGGATGCGCCCAAAACACATCGCTTTGTAGTCGGTGGACCCACACCCGTCCAGGCTGCACCTGGCGGTAAGGCGTTTCCTGTTTTCAGTGTTGCACTCCGTGTAGCTGTTTGGTGTTTGGGGCTCGCTAAAGCTGATTTAATTTCTCTGTACCTTTTTTTTTTTTTTATTTTTTTTTATTATCTTTATTTCATTCAAAAAAAATAATGCAACAGATACTAAACAATATTCAAAAAACACAATGTATATTTGAATGAAAGGGAGCAGATAGAAGAACAATCTTATTATTTCTGCCCCCTTTTTAAACTTAAATATCAATTTATATTTGTGCAGTCCCTCATCAATTCTTTCAGTCCCGTAACTGTTCACATTTGTTAATTATTACGTCCACATCAATTGTCCGTTGTCATATCCACTCAACACACGTGATTTAATGTGTAGACTGAACACTTTTAGAGTTCTTGACTCTTTCCATTCTCTGTCCAGGCAATTCCACAACTTCACACCATTCACAGATATGCTCATTTCCTTCATTCTTGTTCTAAATTTAGGGTTTTTGAAGATTTCAAATCCCTTCAACGAATAACTGCTATCTCTCTTTTCAAATATATGCTGAATATTCTTTGGCAATGTACCTTTATTTGCTTCATACATTATATGCAATATTCTCCAGTTGACCAAATCATGAAATTTAATTACTTTATATTTTATAAATAATGGGTTAGATGGAGCTGTACTATGAGTGTTGTCTATAATTCTCATTGCTCTTTTCTGCAAAACAAACAAAGGTTGTGTATACGTTCTATATGCAGTTCCCCAGATTTCTACACAATAATTTAAGTATGGCAGAATCAGTGCATTGTATAGTAATAACAATCCTTCACTATTAAGTAGAAACTTTACGCTATATAATACTGCAATGGCTTTGGCCATTTTACCTTTTATATAGCCTATATGTGATTTCCAGCTTACATATAGGCTATATAAAAGGTAAAATGGCCAAAGCCATTGCAGTATTATATAGCGTAAAGTTTGGATATCTCTGAGTTATTGTAGCACAAAAGCACGCTAAAACACACATTTTCTGTTGTTCCACCTAGCTTTCAGGGAACCATTTGAGTTTGCACGCAGTTTATTTGGTACTGAACAGTTTGCTCGTCCAGTTAGCTTAGCCTCAGCACGGCTATGGCTACTTCTGTCTCTGCTTCTTTGTCTCCTATCTCTTGCTCTCTGTGTCAGATGTTTAGTTACTCCTCTGCCTCCTTTAGTGATAATGGTAAGTGTAATAAATGTAGCATTTTTGTAGCTTTGGAGGCGAGGGTGTCGGAATTGGAGTCCCGGCTCCGCGCTGTTGAAAAACCTGTAAACAGCCGTAGTTACTTAGCTAGCGCGGGGCTAACTAGCTCAGAACAACCACGTAGTGACCCTCCAGTGGAACCCGAGCAGCCGGGACCTCAGGCCGGCTGGGTGACGGTGCGCAGGAAGCATAGAACCCAGCCCGTGGGCCACCACCAACCCGTCCACGTTTCTAATAGATTTTCCCCGCTCAGTGACGCACCCACTGATAAGCCGACTCTGATCATTGGCAGCTCCATAGTCAGAAACGTGGCATTAGAGACTCCAGCAACCATAGTTAAATGTTTACCTGGGGCCAGAGCGGGCAACATTAAGTCTTATCTGAAACTGCTGGCTAAGGATAAGCATAAATACAGTAAGATTGTTATTTACGCTGGCGGTAACGACACCCAGTTACGCCAATCGGAGGTCACTAAAATTAATGTTGCTTCGGTGTGTAAGTTTGCCAAAACAATGTCGGACTCCGTAATTTTCTCTGGCCCCCTGCCTGATCGGACCAGTGACGACATGTTTAGCCGCATGCTGTCCTTCAACCGCTGGTTGTCTAGGTGGTGTCCTGAAAACAGCGTGGGCTACATTGATAATTGGAAAACTTTTTGGGGAAAACCTGGTCTGATGTGGAGAGACGGCATCCATCCCTCTTTGGACGGAGCAGCTCTTTTTTCTAGGAATATGGCCAGTTTTATTAGTCCTCCATGACAAGCCAGGATCCAGACCAGGAAGCAGAGTCGTAGTTTAACCCACCCCTCTGCAGCTTCTGTACTGTTACCCACCCACTACCCCATAGAGACAGTGTCCTGCCCACGGCCAAAATCACACAGATTAAATATCAGGCTTAATAAAGTAAATCATGGAAATCTCATAAATATTAGAACAAATTTAACTGAGCAGAAAACTAGAAAAATTAAATGTGGGTTGTTGAACATTAGATCCATTTTTTCTAAGACTTTGTTAGTTAATGAGTTGATTTGTGATAATCAGATCTCTTTGCTCTCTCTCACAGAATCCTGGCTGCAGAAAGAGGACTATGTTAGCTTAAACGAGTCGACTCCTTCAAATTATTTAAATCATCATATTGCTCGAAGTACAGGGCGAGGAGGAGGAGTGGCAACCATTTTTCATTCGGACTTATTAATCAGTCCCTTACAGATTAATAGTTACAGTTCGTTTGAACATCTTATTCTTAGTTTTCCTAATCCAGATAGCAAAACTGTAAAACCACTCTTGTTTGTAGTTTTATATCGTCCACCAGGCCCTTACTCTGAGTTTTTGGATCAGATCTCTGATTTTTTATCAGATTTGGTGCTAAATACTGATAAGGTCATTATAGTGGGGGATTTCAACATTCATGTGGACATTGAAAATGATAGCCTCAATGTAGCCTTTAGTAATATCTTAGACTCAATTGGTTTTACTCAAAGAATACATAGCTCCACCCACTCCTGCCATCATACATTGGACCTTGTGCTGACTTATGGCATTGAGTGTGAGGAAATAACAATCTTTCCACATAATCCAGTCCTCTCGGACCACTTTCTGAAAACCTTTGAGTTTTTTATAACTGAGTTCTCGAGACATGAAAGTAAATTTCATTATAGTCGGTCTCTATCTGACAACGCAGTTGCATCTTTTCAATCAACTTTTCCATCTTTACTGTCCTCAGCATCTCAGAGGCATGTAGCAGAGGGCAATATTTTCAGTTCTAGCCTCTCACAAATTGATGCTTTAGTTCATCATGTGAATTCCTCTTTACGTGTGGCATTAGATGATGTTGCCCCTTTAAAAAAGAAGGTAATTAGGGACAGGAAGTTGGCTCCTTGGTTTAACTCTCATCTACGAGCCTTAAAACAAAACTCTAGGAAATTGGAGAGAACATGGCGCTCTACGCACCATGAGGAGGCCTACCTATCCTGGAAAAATAGTCTTGTGCTTTATAAAAATAAGCTTCAACAAACTAGAACTGCTTATTTTTCGGCATTAATTGAGGAGAATAAGCATAATCCTAAATTTCTTTTCAGTACAGTTGCTAAACTTACACAGAATCATAGCTCTGAGCCATCTATTCCCTTAGCCCTCAGCGGCAATGACTTCATGGGATTTTTTACAAGTAAAATTAATTCTATTAGAAACAAAATCTTTAGCATCCTCCCTAATGCGATTTCTTCTTCATCAGTAAGTGAGGCAGCATCAGAGGTGACTGTAGAACCTCATCTGTGCTTGAACCGTTTTGATCCAGTTGAGTTTTCAGAGTTATCAAAAATATTAGCTTCATCTGAAACCTTCAACTTGCATTTTGGATCCAATCCCAACCAAATTATTTAAAGATGCATTTCCTTTGGTTACTGCCCCCATTCTAGATATAATCAATCTATCCTTAGTAAATGGGTATGTACCACAAGATTTTAAGGTGGCTGTAATCAAACCTTCACTTAAGAAGCCTTCTCTGGATCCAGATGACCCAATGAATTATAGACCAATATCTAACCTTCCATTTTTATCCAAAGTCCTGGAGAAAATAGTGGTCATCCAAGTATGTGAGCATTTAAGCACTAATGCTCTGTTTGAGGAATTTCAGTCTGGTTTTAGAGAGTATCACAGCACTGAAACTGCATTAGTGAGAGTTACAAATGATATTCTCATGGCCTCAGATAAGAATCTTGTGTCTGTTCTAGTCTTGTTAGATCTCTGTGCTGCCTTTGACACAGTTGATCACAATGTTCTTTTAGAAAGACTTGAACTTGTTGTAGGGATCAAAGGAACAGCGTTAGGCTGGTTTAAATCCTACCTCTCTGACAAATTTCATTTTGTAAATGTACACGACAAATCTTCTTCATACTCCAGGGTTACTTGCGGAGTACCACAGGGTTCAGTGCTTGGACCAATTCTTTTTACTATATATATGCTCCCAATTGGTAAAATCATTAGACAGCATGGGATAAACTTCCACTGTTATGCTGACGATACTCAGTTATATTTATCCATTAACCCTGATGAACCTAATCGGTTGGGTAGATTACAGGCTTGTCTTGAGGACATAAAAAATTGGATGACTCTTAACTTCTTGCTTTTAAATCAAGACAAGACGGAAGTTCTCATCTTTGGACCAGAAATCCAGAAAAGGAAATTGCTTAGCCAGTCGCCTGACCTTAATGGCATTACATTAATCTCCGAGAACAAAGCAAGGAACCTTGGTGTTATCTTTGACCAGGACATGTCATTCAAATCCCAGGTTTCACAAGTTTGTCAGATTTCCTTTTTCCACCTTTGGAATATTGCTAAGATTAGAAGCATCCTTTCTAGGAGTGATGCTGAAAAACTAGTTTATGCATTTATTACATCAAGACTGGATTACTGTAATTCATTACTCTCAGGAAGTCCACAGAATGTAGTTAAAAGTCTTCAGCTTGTCCAAAATGCTGCAGCTAGAGTTCTGATGAGAATTAAAAAGAGAGATCATATCTCCCCTGTCTTAGCTTCCCTACATTGGCTACCTGTTAAATTCAGAATAGATTTTAAGATCCTTCTTCTCACATATAAAGCTCTTAATAATCAAGCTCCATCATACATCAGTGATCTGATTGTTCCATATGTTCCTAACCGAGCACTTCGCTCTCAGACTGCAGGTCTACTGGTGGTTCCAAGAATATCTAAACTTAGGATGGGAGGCAGATCTTTTAGTTATCAGGCTCCTCTCCTGTGGAACCAGCTCCCAGCTATAGTCCGTGAGGCAGACACTTTGTCTACTTTTAGGAATAGGCTTAAAACATTTTTATTTGATAGGGCCTATAGTTAAAATCTGATGTTAGCCTAAATCTGGACAAGTGGGGGATTACAGGGAGGTGGAGTGTACAGTCGGTAAAGACGGCTGTCCCTTGCCCTGCCTCCAACATGCCTCCATCTAAATAGGATAGATTATCCTGAGTTATCTCTGTAGTTATGCTGCTATAGGCTTAGACTGCTGGAGGACACACTGACCACTTCTCACACTCTACTGCTTTATTCTACAGTCTGCTCTTTAACTGTATTATTTTGTGCAATTTCAGCTGTTAACTTTATTTTCTCTGTAAGTGTTATTCTCCCCAGAAGAAGCTACAATGACATTCTGCTGAGCTGTGGTGGCCTCGTGGAGGGGGCCATCGACTAGCACACTGCTGCTAACCACTAATACATTCTCCCTCTCCTGATAATAACTTTTTGTTTTCATTGACGTTGGATGTGCTACTACTAGTTTACCCGTTTAATTATAGATCCACTAGGATAAATACAATAAAGTTTATCTTTCACCAAATAGAATATTTACTAAGACATCACAATATAACTATAGACACATTACTTGTCTTTGTGTGTGTGTGTGTGTGTGTGTGTGTGTGTGTGTGTGTGCGTGCGTGCGTGCGTGCGTGCGTGTGTGTGTGTGTGTGTGTGTCTGCTCTGTCTTCTCGATCCCCAGTGAGTCGTGGAGGATGGCTGCTTATACTGAGCCAGGATTCTCTGGAGGTTTCTTCCTGTTAAAAGGGAGTTTTCCTCTCCACTGTCGCTGCATGCTTGCTTAGTATGAGGATTGCTGTATAGTCACTGACACTAGTCAGTGACTTGATGCAATTTGCTGGGTTCCTTCTATAGGAAACATTATTTCTGATTGGCTTAATGAACTGTGAATTGGAATGTTTATTATGTGAAGTGCCTTGAGACGACTCTTGTCGTGATTTGGCGCTATATAAATAAACTTGAATTGAATTGAATTGAATCTGGTGGAAAGACCAACTCACTTTAGAGAAAAAGTCACATTTTATGATTGAGACATTTTTCTTGGCAAATAAACTTCCTGAAGCTGGAATTGAACTTGCAGAAGATAACAGACTTTCTGTATCCTGTTATAAAGCTAAATCAGCAAACTGTTGAGGAGGGAACCAAAATCTGGAAATCTGGCAAAAACAACAGAACTGAAGCAAAACGTCACTGACAGGAAGTCAGGAAAACGGTTGGATATCGTAGCTTGAAGCCAACCTACAGACTGACCCAAAAACCCAAAAACCTTTTCCTGCACAAATCTGCTCCTTATGACAGATTAATTAAAGCCGGCTGTGTTTTTGTTTTGACTGAAATCCGGTTTCGTAGCAACACCTCTGACTCAGGCGTCCAGGAGGATGGGGGGACATCTGAATCTGCGGCAGATTTCTGAACACACGGTGATAGATGTGAAGACAAAATGCCAGAAACTGATCGTCCGTAACCTCAACTGTGGTGTCAAGTCATAAAACCCAAGATGTGATAAGTCCTCCTCCTTTTTCTTATGTTGTTGACATCCGGCCCAATCTCTGCCTGATCAAAACAAAATCCAGCAGAAAACAACAAAAAAGGATATTCTAGAAAAGTGACAAACAGATGTGTGTTTTACGTTTGAGAAAACAAAGTTTAAAAGTTCCAAATAGAAAACGGTCATTGACATCATGGCATAAGCAGCGTTGTGCTTTACGCTGGGGACACACTGGCCGCGGAAGCGCAGCGAAAATGGGACCGCCTTCATTTGGCGCCCTTGTTAAGCTATTCTATAGACCACATGGGCCGCCGAAGCACCGCGAATCGCCTCGCGCCGGCGCTCCAGCCCGCGCCGTGCAGCGATCATTTCGGCGTCGGCTCTGTAGCGTAATGGTTTATGGCTCTTTTATGAAAGATGAACCATTCTACATAATAATCTGGAATATTAATGTTAACAAATCAATAACCAAATTTATAGAGATAAGAAGACTCAAAGGTTGTTTTCATTGATAAACTGACGATCATATCCGTTTGTCTGTGTTTCAGTTCAATGAAAAGACAAGTTTAAAATTTAAGAGTTTTAATTCTTTAATTTAAACTAACGATTTAAAATGACAATCATAGGAAAACAATCAACATTGGCAACCTTTTGGACAATCTTTAACAGTTGATATTTTAAGCTTGCACAAATAGACCTTGTGTTGGATGTGCTAAGATTGAGGATGATGGAATTATGAATGTGTGCATGCAGGTGTGTGAGATTGCTTCAGGGAGAGGGAAGATGTGTGAGTGAAAAATGATGTTTTGTAATTAAACTTAGTTCTTATTAGAAAACCAGCATCAGAACGCTATCTTATGTGTTCTGCCTCACCGTACTGAGGACCCCCTTTTAGATCCAGACGTCACAGGAGGATGTGTTATCCAGGTCACACCTTGGCTAGCAGAGAAGACGAAGGTGTGCGACGGTCCAGTCCAGAGTTGAACTCGGTACACATTGCTGAAGCGTTAGGCAGATGCGCTTTCTCAAGTTTAAATTAGCTCAGAAACCAAAAGACTCTAGGACGAGTCTGCGTTAGCTGGTTGCATTTCAGCTATCCTGTCTGGCTTTACAGAAATAGCGTGGTGGGAGGACAGGAGCCGGCAGGGCTCCTTTCCCTGTCGCGTTTGTACCGCACGTCCGCTCTCTTTCGTTTTCACTCTCATTTTCACTAACTTACCAAAAACCACTTCTCTTCCCAAAGCAAACTTGTTGTGCGTCAGAGCAAATGTGTTTTGAAGTTACTGTGTATACAGACCTGTGTGAGCGAGTGTGAAGGTCATCGCTAAACATCTTCAAAAACATTATTTAATTAAGTATACTGATTCATTATAGTTCATTATGATTACCCAAAGCATAATAATCATTCATTTGATTAAAATACATATATAATGAGCAAAGTGATCAAATGATTATTTAGCATTAATAAACAAAGAAAGCGTAAGACTCTTTTATTATGACTAGATTGTGTGAGAAGTCCTTCTTCTGGAGCTGCAGGTGTTGGATGTTGTGGAATTCTTCAGACTTGCTGTCGGCTCAGGTCTTAATCTGTGGGTGAAGGTGCTGCGTGACCCAGCTCTGACCCAGCCGGGCAAATACGACCTTTGGCACAGAAAACCCATACTTCCTCACGTTACAGCTCTATTTTTTTCGCGAGCCGCGGGTGAATCGCGTCAATTCTGGCAGGAAGTCAACCCTAGACATAAAGGCAGGCCAGTAAAGTTAACAAAATAAAGCATTTCAAAATAAAATTCCGCAATAGTCAAATGTGTTCGTAATCCGACACTACACACACACACACATCGAACTTGTGTGCGTGTGTGACCACGTGAAGGGGTGTGTGGTTTTGGGTGTCTTTTCACCGGAGCAAACAGGACAGAGAGGCAGAAAGTCTGAGGCAAGCAGTTAAGATGGATGACTTTAAATTAATTATGGAAGTTGAGAAACACAAGGAGCTGTACGACCCCCGAAAAACATAATTATTTACGTACCCATTTAGGAAGAAACTGCTAGGATACAGCTCTTGGAGCGGGTTCCAAGAGATTCAACTGGCAGAAACAATTCATACCATAGGTTCAGACACACACACACACACACACACACACACACACACACACACACACACACACACACACACACACACACACTCAAACGTAGAGGAAAAGAGCTGAGAAAAGGCAGAGAGGAAATGGAGGACACCAAGTTTTTAAAAGAAAAACTACAGCTGAGCCGAGGCGCGCCTCGACTGGGGCGCATCTGATCTGAACTGAGGAGCGGCGAGCAGCGGCCGAATTTCGTGAGCGATTCGCTTCTCGGCGCTTCGCGGCGCTTCCGCGGCCGGTGTGTCACCGGCGTTAACCCGCTTTGTCTCCGATCACCCGGAAGACGAACGTTTACGTGGTCATGGAGGCACCCTGATAGCGCGCTGAAGGAGCAGACGACAAAATGAGCTTCAGATCAGAAAATCTCAGATTGTTTTCAGAGCATCTGTATTTTATGGTTTCAGCACAGATTTAATTTGGACACTTGAGCAGTTTCCAGGGTTCGTGGAAATACCGTGCTGCAGAGCCAGAGGCAGTCATTTCCATGTGAAAGTGGGTATTCAATGAGCTGCAAAACTGACTGGATGAATTAATGAATGATATGAATAAATAAATAAATATAGAGAGAAATAGGAAGTGATTAAAAAATAAAAATAATCTCATTCAGGGTTCTGCAGCCAGCTCTAACCATGGTCGTTCTGAAAACTTTGGCTAAAAATGTTATTAAATTTAATAAGAAATGCAGGTTTAAGCAACTTTTCTACTTATGTGATAAATTCATTGGATTTTCATAACAGAATGACGCAAAAAGTACCTTTAAGATTTTGTGTCTGTATTTTTATACATAATACTGCAAATAACATCCAATAACCAGTGTTGGGAACGTTACTTTAAAAAAGTAATTAGTTATAGTTACTGATTACTTTGTCAAAAAAGTAACTCAGTTACTAACTGAGTTACAAGATCATAAAAGTAACTAATTACCAACAAAAATAACTACTTAGTGTTTTTTTTTCATTAAAGCATGCAAGAATTACTACAATAGTAAAATATAAATGACTAATGACTGGAACATAATAAAATGTATGTCCAAATGTTTTTTATAAACCTGAATAATTTAAATAAATAAGCACTTAACAGGAGGAACTACTAACAGGAACATTACACTTATCTAGACTATTAAAAGGTCACTGTGTGATATTCAACAAGACCCCAATCAGCTACAGTTTAAAATTGCAAATAGAAACACCTGTAAAGGTTCCCGAGCCTTTAAACGGTCTCTCAGTCTAGTTAAATTACAGAAAAAAATGTAATTTTGCACAGTATTCTAATTTTTCCAGCTTCACATAATTGTGTGTTTTTAGCATTTCTGTTGCTGCTAATCTAGTAACGGTTAAATAAATAAATAAAATCCTTTAAAATGACACTAGAAGAGGCACAAGCCTGATGGAGGACTCACATTTACTAACTTGGGTCAGACCCAACCACAGAAGAGCTGCAGCTGGGTGGTAAACACACACAGGTAGTTCTAATAACACCTGAGCTCCATGACGTCTGAGACTGATGCATCAGTGTTACAGCGGGACTAAAGACATGATCAGAAACAGGTTACAGCTGGATGATCTAGGAAGGTAGAAGATCAGGACGTCTGAGCGGTGAACAGGTGAGCGGACCTTCGGGACGTCCCGCTGTCACGCTAAGAAGGGCACGGCTGCAGATCCACACCTGCAGCCGTAGACTATTCATCACGTCTTCCTCGTTCTTCACGGGCCGTGATGCTCTTGGGTGAAAACATCTGCCTCTTTAGCTCCTGATCAGCTGATGACAGCTTCAACACACCGCGCTGCTTAACGCACACATTTCCTTATCAGTAACAGAAACGATCGTTTTCATAAAAGAAGACGTAATTAATTAGTTTGCTCGTTACAGAAAGAAATATTTTTTTATTAACGTGGTTATTTTAAACGGCGTTATTACCATCACTGCTCTGTTGTGTCTACAGCAGGCAGTGACTGAGACAGTGAGGGTCTCCGCCCACCCGGCCAATCATCATCGTGTTTGTAAGTGCGTTACCGACACCTCTCTCTCCCATGCTGCAGCTGATGTGTGGCGGTCAAAAAGCCTCACACTGTTGCTCAATGTTCGACAAGCACATAGTAACGCACAACCTTCCGTCCCCAGTAACGGTAACGCCGTTGCAACGGCGGGAAAAGTAATTAATTAGATTATTCCGTTACCTATAAAAGAACGCCGTTAGAAACGCTGTTATACTTAAACGGCGTTACTCCCAACACATCCAATAACATAATAAAAACGGATTCACTGTACTTTGTGCAAAAATTCTAAAACGTTTAAAATGTTTAACGTAAGATATTTATCGAAAGGACAGAAAGGACAAAAGACTTGACTTAAATTTCAGAAGATATTCTTTTTTTCTAGTGGCCCTAATCCTCTTCCAGGTATTTCTCTGATATTATAAATGCTTTTTAAGTTCCTGCACATCTGAACTAGTTTTTCGTTTGTTGTCGGAGAGCGGAAATGGCACTTTGGATCTCTGGTCCAACTAAAGTCTCATCTTGAGCGGATCAAATGGAAATAGTCTAACGCCGTGACTTTTTAAACTCTGCTAACATAAATAAATATTAACAGGTAACTCATATTTAAACCATGTAAAACAAATATTTAACTAAATGCTGTGGCAGAGAGATAAATGAGACCAAAGTTATGGATTAAAGGGCTGAATTACAAACAGAAGACTTCCTCTGAGACTAAAACACATTATAAAACTAAGTTGTCGTATTTCCCAGGTGAAAATCAGAATCTCTGGATACGAAACAGCAGCTGCTCCTGACCTGCTTACATCAATTGATCTCATTAATGTTGCAGTGGCCGTTCATAGATGCTCCACAGAGTAAAAACAAACACAGAGCTGCCCTTCTTACCCCGTTTATCGGATATGTCTTCCATCCCAGCTCTCCGAGTACTGACGTCGTATCCAGCAGCACGACTAAAACAAGAAAAAAAAAAGGGGTAAGCAATCAGACAACATTAATTTAATTATCAGCCTCACACACCTGGTTATGCATTTCCTTTATGGATGAAAAGACTGAATGATCATTGCTTCTGAGAGCATGGTTCCCCTGATTAGTCAACAACGTAGTGTTTTATCTTCTGCCATCATCTCAAACTTGAAGGATTTGGGTGTTTTTGACCAATCAATGCCTCTTGAAGGTCCGAAACAGTTTATCACTTAAGAAATATCTCCAAACTGTGAAGGTTGGTGTCAAAACGTGAACTTGAAATGGTTATCCATGCCTTTATCTCCTCCCGTTTAGATTACTGCAACACACTTTTCACATGTTTTAAGAAAGAAGCCCTTGACCGCCTTCAGTTGGTCCAGCGAGGCTCCTAACTGGAGCAAACAGAAGAGTACACATCACTCCTATTCTATTGTCTCTGCACTGGTTACCCGTTAACTTTAGAGTTCATTTTAGAATCCTGATTATAACTTTCAATGTTCTACATGGTCAAGCTCCTCCCTATATTACTGAACTGTTAAAGCCTTATGCTCCAACCCGAGCCCTCAGGTCCACCATCCAGAACCTTCTAGAAGTTCCAAAGACCAGATACAAAAGTCGAGGAGATTGCTCCTTCCAGACTGCTGCACCCCGACTCTGGAATGATCTTCCTTTATCCTTACGTAGCATTGACTGTCTGGACACTTAAAAACAGCTGAAGACCCTTTTACTTAAGGCTGCTTTTACACAAGTCTTTTATTTCTTATTCTTAACTTGAATTTATAATCATCATTCATTTGTTTTATGGTATGACTTAATTTTTCTGATTTAAATTTATTTCTGTTTCAAGATTATTATTTATGACTTTGTGATTTTGTTTTATTCTGATCTATGTGAAGCACTTTGTGATTTCTCTGTCTGCGACGAGTGCTATATAAAAAAAATTTACTTACTACATCCGATCCGGGGCTGCAAATTCTGACTAAAGCATCATTTAAATGTTAAACTTTCAGGAATACTATAAAATAATGTAGTTTAATTGTAAAATATTTTCAACCTTGTCAATATTTGTTTTTGTTCGCAAGGGCAGCAGATTTTAATAATTCAAGAGGATTTCTCTAAGAGAAAAAAGATTTACAGAGGAAAGAAGCAGTCTGCCTGAATTCTCCCCAGTGACACATCAGCACATCCCATAAAGTAGAAGATTTTTCCCTGACTTGTGACATCATGATGGAATAAACAGCAGACAGAGACCCCAAAGTGTTCGGAAAAATTCATAAATATTAAACAAGACCCGTCTAGTCACCTTGTCAAATGAGCTGAGAACACGCTACGTGTGACAATACCGTTACAGTTTGTCCTAATTATACACAGTAACATGGCTACACTGTAGAAACTGTGAATGGAGGAGTGACGGGATACAAAGTCACACCTGGCCACATTGTAGCTAATCATCACCAGGGTGTGAATGGATGAGTAACCGCCAAATTCCACTACCTCCGCTCCGCTCCGGCACGAACTCCGGAGCAAAATCGGTCCCGTTGTAGTCAATCAGAGCAATTCCACTACTGCGGCCGTGCTCCGGCAGTGCGGCGCCGTGCGCCGCCCTCTGTTCCGGCGTCCGGCAAAAATAGAATCGATCCAATTTTCGCCGGACGCCGGAACACCTCCGCAGTAAATGGACAGAAATCACAACCGCCCAACAGGAAAGGGAGCAAGCACAACTTCCGTTATTCACAATAAATCGATAAACAAAAGGCGTTTTTTGTTTCATATGCACAGGTTTAACAACTTTTAACAACTGTCAATGGCGGCTGAAGTTTAAATGCACAAAAGTAAGCCATAAATACAGTTTCCACTATCAAAGTAGTCACACTTTGTTGATCCAAACACTGCTGATCTCTCAACACAAATGATGGGCAGATTAAACAGTTCATGCCGATGCTTCTCCCACACAACGGGTGTTTGGATCTAACTTCCGCGTTTATTGCTCGGACTGTATCGCAAGATCTCGAAAATCCCGCGCATGCTTGTTTGCCCCCCTCAGGTCTCCGCACCGGAGCGGAGCCGTTGTAGAGCGGGTAGCAGTAAAAATTGAGTTCGGAAGCGAGCGGCTGCGGAAGGCGGGGGCGGAGCGGAGCGGAGGTAGTGGAATTTGGGGGTAAGTCTTCTCCCCTTTCCGGTCGGCTCATGTGACCACAGAAGAACAAAAAAATGAATGCAAGTCAACGGAGCTAACCCGCTTTGCCTTACGCCCTGGATCACACATATGTTGTACTGCAATTTAAGTGAAAATTAATGACGGGTGTTTCAACCAGTCACGTACTTTGAGATTTATCAGCTTGTAAAAGTTCGTAATTAGCATGACTACACACCAGAAGGATGTCACCTCATCCTCTCCTTTAGCTTCACTGTTATTTTGTTATTTAAGGAACAAACTAGACTTGTTTTTATCAGGTCTTGTAACCGTAGCCAGAAACAAGCAGCGAGTGTTACCATGACGCAACGGAGTATGGTTCTGTTCCAAAGGCCGTTGAATGCCGATAGAACGGACTTCCTGGTGTCCTTGCCAAGAACACACACTAGTACAACAAGAAAGTACTAGCGTCCTTGAGTAAAACGGCCCTGCTGATCCAAGCCAAAGACATCACTCGACCGAGTCGATGCCTCACTGGCGTCATGTGACCAGAGAAGTGTCATTTTATTGGCTAAAATCCATTCCACTTGATTGAGTGATAGTTACTTTGTATTGGAGTTCTGATTTTTAAAACTTTTATTTGATTTGTGAAAATTCAAAGGAAACCGATTTAAGCACTTTTCTAGGCCACATTGGCTCAGCTCAAAAACACCTAGACTTTTCAAACCTTAACTGGATTATTTTACGCTAATAGAGTCCTCAAAACATTGTTTATGAAACCTTTATTTGATTTGTTAAAGTAAAAAAAAACACACAAATTTGAGAACTAAGACCATCTGGTCCACCTTAGATGTGGTTCTGCTCAAAACTCCAACACTCTTCAAACCTGGACTAGATATTCCACGTTACCATCAACATCCATAAGACAGTTGGTAGTTTGTGAAACCTTTAGTAGGTTAGTGAAAGCCCAAAGAAGGCAACTTACTCCAGTTATTTATTGTGAGTTTGAATGATCGTGCAACATATTTTTCAGTAGCCCTGCGATGCTCTCTGTCCAGGGTGTACCCTGCCTGATTGCCCACTGACCGCTGGAGACAGGCACCACAATCATACCTGCCATGCAAAACGAGCATGAAGGAAAAACTGTTGTGATGAAACTTCACTTTTTAACCAGAAAAACTGTTTTGTTGCTCCAGAACGGTTTTCAGCTCAGACACATGTGGCCTTGTCAGTTCGGTCAGATTGCCAATGAGCATCAACTGCATTGATGACATCACCATAGCTCATTTCTGATTGGTCAAACTGAGAATGTTACAACTACCTGCGTTACGACCATCCCTGGCCTCTACTGAACTCACCCAGCTACTGCTAAACTTACACAGACGTGTGTTTTTGCTACAGACTCCTCAGGAATAATCAGACAGTAAAACCTTTCCAAATACTTTAACGCTCCATGTTTACGTGTCGGTGACACAAAAAGGTAAGTGGGCCATGAGCCGGGTAGCAGAACAGGAACTCCTGGTGAGCCGGAGGTTTTCCAGACGTATGGATTAGAAGAGAAAAACAAACGTTTCCCTGAGCTTTCCAGCGTAGATGGTTTAATATGTAAACACATAAATGCTGAACATGAAAGTTACCTACATAAGGAATATATTATTTTGTGACAAGATGAAAAATATGACATGATGACACTTTAGTAATGAAATAATGTGATTAACTCATCAAAATCAAGAATTTCTAATGAATTTTAAACTGGATTTATCAAACTCCCTGTTCTATTATCCTGATGATCTTTTATTCTGGAGAACTCTAAATGTTCAGTTTTGTTGAACGACTTCAAACAAATTAGATGAACAGATTATTTTTATTTCATAACCAATAAATGGTGAGAACAAAAATACGATTACTTTTAAAGGTGCAGCTTTATATAACTGTTTATTGGCTTTTCCTAAAAAAAATGCAGAAAAATTAAGTAAAAGCATGAAATCCTGAGCACCAGATGATATTTATACAGCAACGGTTTACCAGAATCGAAGCTTTTTCTTGACCGGCTGCTGAGAGCGTTTAATGACTCACGCTGGGTTACAGCAGTGTGAGATTAGGTGCAGAAAATGGACATTGATCTATATGAAATTGCAGCAGATTATCTTATTGATTGACTGCGCTGTCCAGCACAGCAAGAGGAGACTACATGCTGATCGTTTTATCCTCCAACCCCGTTTCCCTGCAACACTAGTTTAATATTTCCTCTACTGGCTGCTTGTTCCAGCAGCTCTGTGTCCTCTTCTGCCCACTGATGTCGGGCTTGTTCCATTTCCGCCAGGCTGGAGGACAAGCAGGCCGAGCCAAATGCGGTTAATGGACACCATTTGGCTAGAGTGAGCAGGAAAGCAGCACAGTTGCTGCAAAAGAAAATGCTCCATTACTGATAGTTGCTTGTTTCTCCCTGCGGTCGTTTACAGTAGAACACGTCGGGTAATAGTCGTCGCTCAAGATTAAAACAGACTTCATTTACTTTGTTTTAAGCGACACCAGGGACTTTATGCTTTCATATTTACTATTTCACCCAGTGGTCCAGTGGGTGTGGCCGTATGAACTCAATAGGATTCTCTATGAAATTTTGGATGATGCATCAGTTAGGAAGCAGAGTTCATGTCTATCACCTAAAAAATGAAAACAGTTTGCATTTGAGGTTTTAAAAGCTGCAGAAAATCTTTGGTTTCCCATTTGGGACCGTTTTGGTGTTCCTTGTGGTTTATTTTCATTCAGCGCTTCATGCAGGCTCACAACTGCTGAGCATGTTTTAGGCTAACACGGACATTTTCACATTATGTGACCAGAACAGCAATAACAATATCCAGCAACAATAAAACACTACCAACAACCGCATGCAGGTGAAAGTGGAAAACGGAGAATCTGGTGCTAAAGTCCATTAATGTAAGTAGCCCAGCTCAGACTGAGAGACCATCTAAAGGCTCAGGAACGCTCTGCAGGTGTTCTGGAATCATCAGAGTGGGACATGTTGAGTCTAGAACCTTTAATCTTTTCACAATATTCTAGTTGTTGGATGTGAGGTTTTCATCAGCTGTGAGCCACACTCACATTTATAACAGATAACATCGGGGCGTGCACGAGTCGGTCTCACGCCGTGTAAACTAGATAAAAGAACTTTTGCACCATATTCTCATGTTTCCTGTTTCACATGAGCTTGATGAGGAGAGGGAGGTTTTAATGGTCGTGGCACGTCATATATAAGACTCTGCTGGACCACTTTGTATGGGTCACAAATCTACTTAATTTAGAAATAAAACACATTTTGAACACAATTGGACAACGTAATGAATAAACTAGAAAAAAGCAAAAAACCCAAATAAACAATTTATTTGAAATTAAAAAGAAAAAAAAGGATAAAATAATGCGACAAAGCTGTTAAACCCAAATTAAAAAAAGACACTTTTGACGGTTTGGAGTTGGGTTGGGCTAAGGATCACCACAGCAAAAGCATCTGCCTCTAATCTAGAACGTGGAACACGGAAGAGGAGCTGATGATGAAGAAGTCGAGTCAGAGCGAGGACGAGTTCACGCCAAACAGAAGCTGAAAGTCACTCCGTCTGTTCCAGGTGAAGAAAATCAGGTTTCCAGTTTTCTACTTAGAACAAAACACACACACACACGTGTGTGTGTGTGTGTGTGTGAGTGTGTGTGTGTGTGTGTGTGTGTGTGTGTGTGTATGAGAGTGTGTGTGTGTATGAGTGTGTGTGTGTGAGTGTGTGTGTGTGTGTGTGTGTGTGTGAGCGTGTGTGTGTGTGTGTGTGTGTGTGTGTGTGTGTGTATGAGAGTGTGTGTGTGTATGAGTGTGTGTGTGTGAGTGTGCACGTATGAGCGTGTGTGTGTGTGTGTGTGTGTGTATGAGAGTGTGTGTGTGTATGAGTGTGTGTGTGTGAGCGTGTGTGTGTGAGTGAGCGTGCACGTATGAGCGTGTGTGTGTATGAGCATGCACGTGTGTGTGTGTATGAGAGCGTGTGTGTATATGAGTGTGTGTGTGTATGAGTGTGTGTGTGTGTGAGCGTGTACGTATGAGTGTGTGTGTGTGTATGAGAGCGTGTGTGTGTATGAGTGTGTGTGTGTGAGCGCGTGTGTGTGTGAGCGTGCACGTATGAGCGTGTGTGTGTACGAGCATGCACGTGTCTGTGTGTATGAGCGTGTGTGTGTGTGTGTCAGCGTGTGTGTGTGTGAGCGTGTACGTGTGTGTGTGAGCGTGTGTGTGTATGAGCGTGTGTGTGTGTATGAGCGTGTGTGTGTGTGAGCGTGTACGTGTGTGTGTGAGCGTGTACGTATGGGCGTGCGTGTGCACACGAGCATGCATGCACCTGTTGTTGAAGGTGTGTTTGGGGCATCTCAGCAGCGTGTGGTGTACTCTAACACCGCCTGCATGGAAACATCCATCCCTCCATCTCTCCTCAGCGAAGCACCCACAACCCCGCCCGGCGCTGCGAGTCCACTGGGACTCCCACCAGGTGGATATAAATAGAACATGAGCTGGCCAGCCCATAAATATCAAGAGCTTCAGTAGAACGATGACATCTCGAGTCTGGTCCACACCCTCTGCAGAACACACAAACACTGAAGCTGAAGTGGGACGGTGGTTCAGAGATGCTGCACGGCGACAGGTGTGCACATCAAGGGCACTTTGGTTCACTCTATATGGTTCAAGCTCCATTGTGAGCCACTTTTTAGATAATGAGCCTCGTTGTGAGAGTGGGGCTGTCCTACGCGCTCATAGCGGTGAGCAGCTAACAGCAAGTCTGGTTAAAAGACAAACAACCAGGTTTGATGAAGAGACACTTGTGAAAATTGATTTTGGTGTGTTTCTGGGAGGATGACACATCGTCATTTAGCGGTGTAAACAAAGCTCTCTGCAGGTGAAAAGATGATATGCTGTGAAATGGAAAACTATCCGTAACACCGGCAACCTGACAGGCATGACGGGATTCTCAACACTCCAAACACCCAGCAGCTTCATAAACGCCGTACCGCAGACGTCTGACTAGGACTTCAGCCACAGACGTCTGCGTGTCAGCCTCTAATGCTCCAGCAGGGTTCTGGTCCGGTAGTAACACGTCTCCGCTGTGTTCAGAGCAACGCGTGGACTCGTCCTAGCAACAGCTCATGACATCTATTCACTCTGGCCGACTAATGGGGAGTCGTGTAGAGCAGAGCGGGCGTGAGTCTCAGTACCTGTTAGCCTTTTCAACTCAGCCTAAACAGTTAAATGTATTTAATTAGAATGAAGGCTGGGAGAAACAAAGGCCCCTGAGGAAGGTGCTAATGTTCATATGATGCATGTAGTTCAATGGAGGAGCGGTCCTGCCTGCTGCAGCGCCGTCTCTTCCACTCATCTGAGCTTTCTGGCCTCGTTTCTGGACATCGAGGCTCCCCGTGACCAAGCTGGGATGTTTTAGAGCTGGAATGGGACACTAGCCGACATGTTTTAGTTGTTTTTCTGCTCCCACACAGTTGAGTCACCCATGGACGTAATTTTCACTTTAGAAGTGGGGGGGACACGGGGGGGGGGGGGGGGGATCTTTACAGTATTCTCTAATGGGAAACAGGCTTCAACACAAACGGTTATTTTCTGCTTGGTCCTAGAGCTCAACCAGTGTCAATTTAAAATAGCGTAATATTGTTTTTGGATGGTAAAAAGTGCAGGGGTCAAAACTTGACTTTGGAAAAAGTGGGGGGGACATGTCCCCCCTGTCCCCCCCCAAAATTACGTCCATGGAGTCACCTAAAAGCAGGTGTGTTGGAGCAGACACAGGCATGAGGCGAGCAGCCCTGGTTCAGAGAGACCTTCAGGAGCTGACGAGGGCGAGACACCAGGAATTAGATGTTTCTAACATTCTAATGATTTAAGACTGAATTTTATGTTTTAAACATTAAATCACAACAAAAGTTGTAATGAAAAAGTTTCTCTTAGTGAAAAAAGTGACAATAAATGTGAAACTTGTTTAGTGCTCTAGTTGCTTCAGATGCAGACCGTGCTGCAGACAGAAGGCCGTCTTCTGCTAAATGCATGGAGTGAAACTCACCAGCAGTCAGCGAACACGTCAGTTAACTAAATCAATAATTAAAAACTTGATCAAAGACCATGTTTATGTCTGAAGTAACAACAGTTTACTGAAGATTTGGGAAACGTGGAACCGAACCTGTGATCAGAACGTCTCCAGGGCTTCAGGAGAACATGGCATCTCTGCTGCTGACCTAAAGCTGAATCAGGACCATCGAAGGGCGAATCACTGGGAAATGGTGAGCTGTTGAAGGATGATGGAGTAGAGCGTCGTTGATAAGTGTCTGCAGGCCCAGCCGGGCCGCGTGAGGGATGCGGCGGCGTGAGGACTTACAGGAAGTAAATGTTTTTATTGTTCTCCTAACGTCCGACTGTGGTGTGAAACCTCAGATCTCCGCAGTGCTCTTGTTTGAAGACACTGATGGAAACCCCCGACCTGCTCTGCTGCTTCTCATCAGCTTCAGGGTTTACATCCAAGCACCACGTTGTCTCAAACTAAACATTTCTATCATGTCCAGTTTCAGTGTTTCTGTTCACCCATCGGAGCTCCTCCCTGCTGTCGCAGACGGCCGAGCCACTCGAGGTCCCGCACGAGTCAATATGAAGGACTAAACTGGAGTTGAAGGCAGACACGAGTTCAATCTTTCACTCCGTGGCACAGAAAACACAGCGAGGCGGTTCTGTAGCGTCGCTCTCACCGAGCAGCCAGAACAATAAACCCTGACCTGGGGGGCAGAGCCCACCGTGCCCCCGACAATCACTGGGACTATTCTAGACCGATGCAGCAGCCGCGCGTGTGTGTGCGTGTGCGTGTGTGTGTGTGTGTGTGTGTGTGTGTGCGTGCGTGTGTGTGCGAGTGTGTGTGCGTGCGTGTGTGTGCGTGCGTGTGTGTGTGTGTGTGTGTGTGTGTGCGTGTGCGTGCGTGTGTGTGTGTGTGTGTGCGAGTGTGTGTGTGTGTGTGTGTGCGTGCGTGTGCGTGCGTGCGTGTGTGTGTGTACGTGTGTGTGTGTGTGCGTGTGTGTGTGTGTACGTGTGTGTGTGTGTGTGTACGTGTGTGTGTGAGTGTGTGTGTGTGCGTGTGTGTGTGTGTGTGTGTGTGTGTGTGTGTGTGTGTGTGTATGTGCGTGCGTGTGTGTGTGTGTGTGTGTGTGTGTGTGTGTGTGTGAGTGTGTGCGTGCGTGCGTGCGTGTGTGTGTGCGTGCGTGTGTGTGTGTGTGTGTGTGCGTGTGTGTGTGTGCGTGTGTGTGTGTGTGTGTGTGTGTGTGTGTGTGTGTGTGTACGGAGATATGGAAGGAAAACTATTATGTAATAAAATCCACACGAACACATTAAATAGTGAATTGCAGTTTTTAGTGGAGTGCCTTCTAGATTCCTAGAACCCCCCAAAGCACTTTACATGATCAGCCATTCACTGTGAGCACAGGCACCACGGGTCCCTCCGACCACCGCCAGCAGGTAATGTGGTTTAGTGTCTTGCCCAAGGACACAGCGGGAACCAAACCTGCAACCTTCTGACGACGAGGCAGACGCTGAACTCCTCTGCCACCATGAGCCACATGAAGTTTCCCTCATGAAGACATAGACGTGAACGAGTGAGGATCTACCTGGTCCAGCACACCCGATGACTGAATCTGCTGTTGGGCAGGTTTAGGCTCCGCAGATTCATCCACTGATAAAAAATCAAGTGTGTTGGAGCAGGGACACAACTAAAACATGGATAGCAGCTGGATGACATGTTGCAGAAGTTCACTCTCGCCTCACCTCACTCGGTGTGACTACCACAGGTAACGAGAATCCCTGCAGATGTTATCCTAGCAGCCGACTTCCAGAAAACTTCCCTCTCTGGTTCTGGTCGGAACCAAAAGTAAAGCAATCAATCGGACCGCAGGAGCCGGACCATCTCTGTGTCTGGGTGGATTATGTGGTGGAGCACTAATGGATTCTCCAGATTTAAAACATGATTTCTTAATTTTTATGCGTTTCTATGAAAAACTGAAAAGAAAATGGTTTCAGCCCCCCTAACCCTCCACATGGCTGAGTTAGTACTCTGAAGTATTTGATGACTATCGAGGTCATTATTCTGCTTGATGGAAGGACTCAGGAGCACCTGAGGTGGACCGGGCTCACCTTGGTTGCAGAGGCTGAGGCGACTGAAGACGACTCCAAGAAAGAGTGAAAGGAGACAAGACCTCGTTCTCAAACTCATGTCTGCGGCGACATTCAGCAGCCGACAGCCCGGATCCTTACAACTGATCCCGGGAGGAGAGGGCGTCCGTGCGGCGGCGCGGGAGAAGCTGCATCCTTTACCTGCTGGCGCTCCGGAGCTTCAGGAAAGTCTCCAGCAGACCTAACGTGAACTCAGAGTTCCTCTCAACGACAAACACGCGGAGGTAATCACAACTTGGCTGACTTCAAAGCATTATTTGAAAAATGAAACAAATCGCGTCTGGTGCGTTTCCGGTAACGCGCGGAGTCGTGACGGACAGCAGAGCGCGTGTGTTTGGCGCGGCGGCGCGCCGTGAAGTGGCTCAGCCCGCTGCAGCGGAGGGGTGATGGGGATGCAGCAGCGCGGCGGCACGGCTGGAGGCTGCGCGCGTCTGTGCAGGATGCTCGGCACTAGAGGGGGGTAGCTGACAAGGCACAGGCGTGCGTGCGTGCGTGCGTGTGTGTGTGTGTGTGTGTGTGTGTGTGTGTGTGTGTGTGAGCTTGATAACAGCTAAATGCTGCAGCTTGTGGCTTTCTTTTTGCTCTGAAGGGATGCATTCCTTTCTGTTTTCACACACCATCAACTCTGAAGCACCTTTAGGGCCCATCTGTAGAATAAGGGCGTAGGAACCGGAGGGTATGGGAGGCACGTGCCCCCCAATAGTCCCAGTAAATGAAATTGTAATTGTTCAACTTTCTGGCTTTTATTTTGAAACGCAGTGGTCTTGTCACCAGCCCGTCCCCTCAGGGGACAAGATGAAAAGACAGCAGCAGCTCAGTTTAAATGAGCGGGGGGGGGGGGGGGGGGGGGGGGGGGGGGGGGGATAATTTGGTCCTGGAGGATAATTACATAACTTGTTGATGTTTAACTCGTGAACCGTCAGCCTTTGTCTGAACAGAAAGTCCCTGACTGCCAGTGTTTTGGAGTATTTTTACTGTTTTTTGAAGAGTCACAGATCGGTGTGCTCTATGACCGTGTTAACACCAAAACTACTCACTAAGATGGGTTTTCTCTGCAGGGTAGCTGGGCTCTCTCTTAGAGATAGGGTGAGAAGCTCAGTCATCTGGAAGGGTCTAGTAGACCCGCTGCTCCTCCACATCGAGAGGAGCCAGTTGAGGTGGCTCGGGCATCTGGTCAGGATGCCTCCTGGGCGCCTTCCTGGTGAGGTTATCTGGGCACGTCCAGCCGGGTGGAGACCTAAAGGCAGACCCCGGACACGCTGGAGGGACTGTGTCTCTCAGCTGGACAGGGAACATCTTGGGATTCCCCCGGAGGAGCTGGCCCAAGTGGCTGGGAAGCTGGAAGTCTGGGCCTCTCGCCTTAGGCTGCTGCCCCCGTGACCCGACCCCAGGTAAGTGGAGGAAAACGGATGGATGGATGTTTAGTCAATTTTGTGAATAATTCCAATGTGAAAAGAAATTCATCTTCCATGGAGAATGTCTTCTCAAACCCCCAGTGAGTCCTGACAGACAGCTGCTCTACTAATCCAGGTTCTTTGTGCAGTCGTTCCATCGTTCCGACTCTTTCCTAAACGCAGCAAAGGAGATGTGTTTTACCCGTTTTTACCGACGTGCTTGGGCTAATGCTGTAGCCTTCCTCAGAGCACCGCCGATGCTGGTGGCTGACTTCCTTCTCTGCTCATCTGTGGGCAGCAGAGGACGATATCGCCCTCTACTGCCCGCGCAGGACAAAGATGTGGAGTCGTAAAGGACATCTTGCAAACTCAGCAATTAAACATTCATAGGAGAAACCGGAGTGTGAGAAAGAAAAAAGTGGAAGACAAACAAGAGCGGCAAAACAAGAAGCAGGAAGCACAATAAAGAAATCAGCTGCAACGGACCACCGCACAAGAGAAAACCATGTTTTATTTATTTATTTAACTTGAGATGTAACATCTGGTTTTCGAGCAGGTCCTCCTTCAACACAACCAGTAAAGAGTATGATGGCAGAGTTCATTAATCTCAATAGACTTAACATAAAATGATAATAAATAAATACAACTTCAGAAATAAAATAAATAAATAATAGATCAAAATAAACCTGCCGGGGATTAGACTAACATCCTTTGTAAACGGACTGGGACGGTAGACGCATCGTAAACACAACAACAACAACAAGCAATAGAGATGAGGAGACGTGGATACGACCATGAGCAGACGATGGCGTTTACATATTGGATCTTATTGGGACTGTGTCATCGGTGAGGAGAGCATGGGCAGCAGAGGGCGACGTCGTCCTCCGCTGCCCGAGGATCAAAGGAGAAGGAAGAGACGCCGCCAACGTCAGCAGAGCTCTGAGGAAGGCTACAGCCTTAGCCGAAGCGTTAGCAAGAAAAGGTCAAAACACATCTTCTACGTTTAGAGAAGAAATAAATCAACGATCCAAGTTCTGTGCAAGGGGAGGTTTCCTCTCCACTGTCGCTACATGCTTACTTAGTGTGGGGGTCAAGTCTCTGACACAAGTCAGTGACTCGATGAAATCTGCTGACTTTCCTTGCACAAGAAACTTAACCAATAGGAAAAATGACCTGAACTCAATGCACTGATAGGTTAAATTCAAACGTTTATAAAGTGGCGTGAGATCACTCTTCTCTATGTGGTGCTACGTAAAGTGAACTGAATTAAATTGTACAACAAGCTTTGTCCAAAATCACGTTGCTTTCATTTCCACTCAATGCAGAACAACAGTGAGCGGCTCATGTTGCCCAGAAGCCAATGTCAGCCAACATTAGAGGTCTTCTCCTCATCTTCATGGACATCTCATTGAGTGGGTAAGCAAACCCTCCCAATCCGACCCAGGTAAACAAAGCGACAGGCAGCTGTGATGAGATGCAGACAGTCAGGATGTGGGAACAGTTTCCTGTCAGCACAGCAGAGGTAAATACATCAACATCACAATCCGTCACCACCACTTAACTCTCAGCCAATCACCAAACAATGTTGAGAAGCTGCCAACGGACTTTGTGTGGCACACGTTGGAGGACGGGGGAATATATCGACCTCAGCGGCCTGTCTGTGTCTACTGTGGCTGGAAGGAGGCCCAACGCTCTGCAGACATGAATCAAACTATTAATGTCATGGCGCAGATGTATTACAGCCATAAAGATGGAAACACTGTGGGGGAAATCAAGATAACAAAAATATGCACAAGACTTTAGCCTGCAGGGAACACGCTGTAGACCACTCATTAACCCCATCACCGTTTCTTAAGCTAACAGCAAAGATGTCAGCAATAAACATCTCAGGTAATGTTTGTCCACATTCATAAGAAAAGTGGAAATCACATTAAAGTCCAATTCACTTAAAAACAAAACCTCATCAAAGTCCGTTTAGTCCAGTTGTGATAGAAGCCTCGGCCCTGCACGAGTCTCTCATATGCTAGCGCCACCTTTTAGGTTGAATTACGGACATGAATGCACGTTTGTCCTCATTTCCAGAGTTTCCTGAATACGGCTGACAATCCAGGAGTTTGAGCCTCTTGGAGTCTTTTTTGTGGGCGATGGAGAGAGGCAACGGCCTCGCATCGGGCCTATCGGGGCAGCAGGAGCAGAATCGCTCTGGTGACGAAGGAGCTTAGCCAGACAGCAGAGCTCTTAGTTCTTTCATTCCAATCCCCATGTTTGGTTTGGAGCTCTGGGTGAGGACCAGAAGAACCAGATCTGGCAGACTTCTTCAAATCTTCACTTCAGCCCTTCTAAGCAAACACGAGGCAGTGGGTGACGGTGGGGAAGAAGGGCTTCGGATCCCGATGGCCCCTTTCTGCCTCATCCAGCTGGGGTTGGATCGGCCAATCGTCTGAGAAAACAGCCTGAGCCAACTGCAGCGTAACTAAAGGGATGAGCCAGGATAAACCGATGTGGCAATAATATAAATGGAATACTCTCATCAGTCTATCTTTAGACACGTCTTTGTTCTTAAACATTTCAGCACATGAGAACAGAAACAATACCAAAGCTTTAGTGTGCAGCTGATTTGGTTCCCCGCCCTGGCACCCCCTCTGCACTGATCTGGTTTCCAGTGCTGTAATAGTGACCAATGAGGTGTGACTGTAGTGTAATGGGGGCCTAACTGTGAGGTATGATCCCTCCTGTCTGTTCTGAGCTAGGTCCATCCAGCTGTAGTCATCACAGGCAGGAGGCAGGAACCGAACCGCATCAGCACAACTGGCAAAGACAATGAGGCTTTATGGCTCTGACACGTTCAGTAACACCCCGTCTGCAGCAACGGGCTCCATGGAGCAACTGACCAAAAGCACAAGCAAAAACCAAAATAAGAAAGGAACAGCTATGGCTAGGACTCGGTAGGACTTGGTAGGACTTGCTAGGACTCGGTAGGACTCTCTAGCACTTGGTAGGACTCTCTAGGACTTGGTAGGACTCTCTAGGACTTGGTAGGACTTGCTAGGACTCGGTAGGACTCTCTAGCACTTGGTAGGACTCTCTAGGACTTGGTAGGACTCTCTAGGACTTGGTAGGACTTGCTAGGACTCGCTAGGACTTGGTAGGACTCGCCAGGACTCGCTAGGACTTGGTAGGACTCTCTAGGACTTGGTAGGACTTGCTAGGACTCGGTAGGACTTGGTAGGACTCTCTAGCACTTGGTAGGACTCTCTAGGACTTGGTAGGACTCGCTAGGACTTGCTAGGACTCGCTAGGACTTGGTAGGACTCGCCAGGACTCGCTGGGACTTGGTAGGACTCGCCAGGACTCGGTAGGACTTGCTAGGAGTCGCTAGGACTTGGTAGGACTCTCTAGTACTTGGTTGGACTCGGTAGGACTTGGTAGGACTCTCCATTACTTGGTTGTACTCGGTAGGACTTGGTAGGACTCTCTAGGACTTGGTAGGACTCACTAGGACTTGGTTGGTCTCGGTAGGACTTGGTAGGACTCTCCAGCACTTGGTTGGACTCGGTAGGACTTGGTAGGACTCTAGCACTTGGTTGTACTCGGTAGGACTTGGTAGGACTCACTAGGACTTGGTAGGACTCGCTCAGAACCTTCAGAAATCGGTCAACACCAACTCACCCACTTCTTGTGTGAATGCGTCGTTAGCGTTAAGTTTAGATCGCAAATTGTTCGAGATGGAACTAAAAGACGTCTCCCACAGTTTGGTGCTCCTGCATGAATAAACGCATTTTAGTACTTATTTCTAGTAATTTTTCCATTTCACTGCAATGTCCAGATGTTGGTGACTGCAAAAGGTAGAGAGAGAAATTTTTAGAGCCATCTATTTTTTCTATTTCACCGTTAGCATTGTTAGCTCAACTTTAGCTCACCATTAGCCTCTAGCTTGCTTTCCCGATAGAGTGAAACGAAAAGGTGGCTTCTTAGGGGAAAAGAAAAACCTTCTGGGTTGCTCCTGTTTACGGGCTAACGTTCTCTTCACAACGCTGCTGCTTTTTGCCGGCGTCAGATTAAAAACACTGGTGCAGAAACGCAGTCAGCAACCCCGCAGGCTGAAATACGAGGAGTATGGAGGCCAGGTGGACCGCAAACGAAGACCACGTCCGTCGTAGAGCGGAGAAGACCTCACAACCCCCAGCCGGCTGAGAAGGAACTCCGTCTTATGTAACTTTTTAAGGTCTGCTTTGTGATGGAAAATTCTCACTTTGTGCAACTCCAACGCTCTGACGACTTTATACACACAGATTTGACTTCTTAATCGTGGTGTTTACACAGATTTACTAATATAAAAACATTCAAAAGTCTTAATCCGATAAAATAAAATGCCCGTTGCACCGACCAAGAAAACAAACAGCAGATGATCTTTACATGTGTTTAACGTTTTTCCTAAACTCTTACATCTCCGTGCTAATTCTTCACAAATAAAGTGTAATTTCCTCCACTGCTAGACTGTAAACGGTAAAACATGATCATTTCATCTGGATGCACGTTGATCCCTCTGCATGAAGTATGTGACGCTTGGGTGAATTGAAAAAGCTCAAAGGACTTGCCCTACCGCAGCTTTTTTAATGCGGCCACAACCCTGAGGAACATCAGACTGAAGCTCCTTCCTGCCCAAGGCAAGGATGGCATTAACTGTTTTAAATGGCATCACACAAATCGGAGGCAAAGGAGGAACAATTGCTCGGAAAGCTGTGATTGCGGCGTCCTTCGCAGCTGCTGGAATCATTTAGACTCTCCTGGATTTTACATGTAGTTTGTTTACATGTTGCCTTTACAGCTGATGAAGACTGCTTCATGTTATAAACTCACATCGACACAGAATCATGAAAATGTCCTAAAATATTTAAGTCGATCGCTGATCCAACCTGAAAATAAAACCAGATCGATCACAAACAAACTGACATGTTTTTACATTTGGATTCATTTCCTGCAAGAAAATATTCAAGAAAGTCATAATCTGATTAAATGTATTTATTATGTTGTGCATCAAAAGTTTCATACGCCTCACATGACCAAACCGTGTGTGTGTGTGTGTATGAGCATGTACGTGCATGTGTGTCCATGCATGCGTGTGTCCGTGTGTGAGCATGTACGTGCGTGTGTGTCTGTGTGTGTGCATGTGAGTGTGTGCGTGCGTGCGAGTGTATGTGTGTGACTGTGTGCCTGCGTGTGTGTGTGAGCGTGTGTGAGCATGTATGTGCGTGTGTGTGTGTGTCTGTGGTGTCCATGTGTGTGTGTGTGTCTGTGTCCGTGTGTGAGCATGTACATGCGTGTGTATGTGTGTGTGTCTCTGTGCGTGTGTGTGTGTGTCTCTGTGCGTGTGTGTGTGTGTCTCTGTGTGTGAGCGTGCGTGTGTGTTTGTGCGTGTGTGTACATATGTGTGTGTGTGTGAGTATGTGCATGTCTGTGTGTGTGTGTCTCTGTGTGTGTGTGTGTGTGTATTCCTCTCCACTGTCGCTACATGCTTGTTTAGTATGAGGATTGCTGTAAAGACTCTGACACGAGTCAGTGACTCGATGCGACCTGCTGGGTTCTCATACAGGAGACTTGTACTGATTGGCTGAATGAGCCGACCCGTGCTGGGTGTTTACTGACCCTAGCTGCTGACCTGCTGCTGTGTTAACACACTGAGCTGAACTCTGACTGAATACTTTGGTTTGATGAGTTCAGTAGAAGGAAACGATAGATCTGATTGGTTAAACTCATTTTAATGACGTGGAACCGACACAATAAAATCAAGTCACTCCAAAGAGGTTTTTAGTGTCTGCACCAAAACACTTTCATTCCTTCAGAATTTGGTATCTTGGATTTTAATGTTGTCTATAACTTATCGCTGGATTTAGATCTGACAAAGAAGAATAACTTGTGGTTCTTTTTTATTTTCATGTGATTTACTTTTTTATTTGCTTTAAACAAACTGATGAAATAATCGGACAGAGCAGCTTGTTGCTCTACCTTTACTTTTATTACAAGTTCCCACGAGAGACGGCTGCTTTTCCAAACACAGCGTTTTCTAGTGAATTTGTTGAACCGTTGAAAGCGTTTAAAGACGTTCCTTATTTTGTTGCAGTGATTGTTAAACTACAGCTTGTTGAGCTCTGCCAGCCACCCTAACAACATCCACGCGCCTGATGAAAACCACGGTTTCCTACGAGTCTGTTAGCCAAACGTTTCTGTTCTCCACTTCCTTCCCTGACGTCTTAAAGAGCAGGATTAAGACCGCACAGCCACACGAGACATTTTTATTCCCCAGAATGACTTGTTCTCTCTCTTTTACAGCACACTGACATGCACACACTTACACACACTTGTGCTACAGCACTCACGCTGCCCACCTCCCTGGCTACCTAATGGGCCATGGGCTCTAATCTGGATGGCCAAGGTGCTCAGGAGAATGAGCAGAGCAAATAAAGAGAGCAGCTCATCTGCTCCGAGAGCCAGTGTGTCGCTAACTCCAGCTGTTAAGGAGACAGCCGTGCACCGTTCAGAGATGAGGGAAGGGAATTGGATGACTTTGGGAGATGGGGCTAGTTTCTCATAAACCCTTTTTTTGCCTCTGTCTCCAAAATGGTGCCTCAAAGATTAAGATTCTGGTTCTGGTTCTCACAGCTGGCCTAATTAATAAAAACTGAATGGATTTAATTGCCTTTTTACGGTTTTTCATTTGCACCTTTAGTCCTTTTGCAAAAATAAACCTTAAAAGAAATGATGTCTGTCACACAGAACTGCTTCCTGCAGAATGCATCGGTGCAAAAATGTAAGTAAAACAACTCTGGAAGTTCATGTTTTCATGTCAGGATCTGGTGTGGAAACCGGTTCATCTCCTGGCATCGGTCTCGTGTCATGCAGAAGAGGTTTTACCCCGCAGACACACAAAACACATCAGACACTCGTCTCCTGCTCCTCTTGTTGTGGGATGAGTTCACTCGTCAGACCGGTCGTGTAATTACCGTCAGCAGCGATGCTAAGTGGCGTTCAGCTCCTGAAACCTGCTCTCCTCTGACCTCACGGCGCAACATTTCAATTTAAAATTGACGGACGGATTAATGGTGTGCAGTACAGGATGTCCATCATGGGACCTAAAGGGGGTGAGAGGGCACGACTCTGTTTCGTCTTTTTAAAACGTGATTCGTGTGATGTCCTCAGGGACGAGTACAGGAATCAGCAAGAGGGAGAAGATCTAAAACTGAAATGAGTGAGACACATTTCAGCGCTGCGCAGCAAGTTATGAGTTTATTCTAGCGTGAATTCACGCATTCAGAGTAATTTGTGGGTCGAAGTTTGTCGGAGGAGCGGGGGAGAGCTGAAAACGAGACGATAACTGCCTCTGATTGGCTAACAGAAACTCCTCCACCACCTTTTGTAACAAAACAACAACAACGCTGATGTTTTGTCTCCACAGATAACTCACGTCTGAATGTTTTTAGCCATGTTGTGGAGTTGGCCTCTAGTCGCTAAGACACACTCTGCTCTCTCCTTCCTGTAGGCGGTCCCAAGTCAGGTAGGCGGGGCCACAAATACTAATTTTCCCTGTGATGTAGATGAGACTGGCTTTTCCCATCTGTTTCCTTTCTGCAGCGGATAGAGGAAACGGGTAGATGACCATTTTCAGGCTCAGCCTGCTCGTGAAGCTCGGTGAACAACCTTACATGGGTTCTCCATGAACCAGAGCTTTTATTGGCCTCTACTTAAAAGTACACGCCTACAAAGTCAATTTAAAAGGCAAAAGAAGCGAAGCACGATGCAAATAAAAGTAAAGAAACATGTATTCTAAGCCTTTAAGCAGCTAGTTCTTGAATAATTTTAAGTTTATTTCATCCCAGCAAGTCCTTATTGGCTCATAATAACTTCCGATCTGATGAAATGAACATAATTTTATTCAGATTAGATTTGTTGTCCACACTTGTGAGTGCACATAAACATTACTGCTGCTATTTTAAACACATTTTTATGTATTTTATCCTCATTTATGCTAATAGTTTTTATTTTTTTACAACATGCACCTTGACCTAAAGTATCCTCGAAGATGTTTGCAGCTCTTGGTGAAAGTAGCGATGAGCTAGCAGACATTTTTAATACGGCCAAGACCCGCACACATGAAGATAAGTCAACTAAACGTGTTAGTTTTCAGTTTTCCAGCAAAAACGTCTTTTGAATTTTCATAATGTTGATTTTGATTTTTTTAGTCCCAAACAACACAAATCCTGGTGCATTATTACCGAAGACGACGGCCCTCTGGTGCTCGTCAGGCCCTTCTAGAGTCCCTCTCCATCTCATATCGGCTTTCAAAACATAGTTTAGTAAAATCTCAGTAACCCGCGGGATTAGAGGGAGTCATCCAACTCAATTAAATCAATGGAACGAGCAGGAGAAACAATGACAGCCTGCAGTCGCAGGTGGACAGGTGTGAGCTTGGGAATGTTTCAACATTCCTCTTGAGTCAAGTCCAAGGCTTTACTGCTGCCAGAGGAACAGTCATGTCCACCTCTGGAGTTGGAAAACGCTCTCATTCCACCCGTGTCACTGACCTTTCTGGTGCTTTAAGAAAACCAGAAATAAATAAAATCAAAAACAAGAAACGAGTAGCAGCAATTAACTCCATAAAATGTAAACATTCACGAGAGCAATAGGAATACTCGAAATGATTAGATCCATTTGGTTTTACTGTGTAGACAGCTTTGTTACACTGATGACGACATGACACAATAAACAGTTCAAATGAGAATCTGGTCCATCCATGTCAGTAGTCCAGCTCAGACTGAGAAACCATCTAAAGCTCAGGAACCCTCTGCCGGTGTTGTGGACTCATCAGCTGGTTAGAGTGGGACACTTGGACTCTAGAATATTAAACCTTTCATAATATTCTGATTGTCTGAGATGTTGAAGGTGGGTTTCATCAGCTGCCAGCCATCCCAGTTATCCGGATGTGCACGAGTCCGTCTCACGGCTTAGCTCCACCTGTTCGGTCGGATCAGTAACACAAGTTAACTTTTGCACCATTCTTTGATTGTTCCAGTTTCACCTTGATTAAATCAACCGAACCAAATATTTGTTCCCGTGATTCTGCTCGATTTGACATTATTTAGGGATGCTCGATATTGGCTTCTTCTTCTTTCTTTTTTTTTTTTTTACTGATATCCGACATAATGATGTCTCATAAAAAAGAAAAATGAAACATTTTAAGTTACTGACATCACGTATTTCCCATCATGCTTGACTTTTAAACATTTTCTGTGCAAAATAACAACTTCAGTTTAAGTCAGTCGCAGAACTGTGCTGAATCTCATTCTCTCTGAATGCGACGCGTTTATTAGTCACTGATGTGTTTTCTGTGTCTGTATGTTGCAGCTATGGTGATAAAACGTTTATGAAGATCTTCAGCTGAGAACGGCAAACCTTGGGTGAAGATGTTTTTAGTTTTAGTCGTTTGTTAGTCGTCAGCTGCGTGCTGTGAGGCTAATTTCTACTTCACCAGCTGAGCCAAATAAACTAAAATATCTCAGAAACTAGTCTGTTGTATTCTGACCTTTAGAGAGAAGTAGCTGAAGAGTATGATGGATATTCCGTGTATGTGATGTAAGGGTTGTGTCATTAGGACTGAAAACCAAAACCAATATTTTCCAATATTACATTTTATTCCAACTTTAATCCAAGAAATAAAGCTTCATGATTTTGCTCCTCTGAAGCTAAGTTCTCCCACGACTGAACGTGAACAAAACAAAGGAGATGATTTTAGACTTCAGAAGAAACAGGGTGGAGTCAAACACTGTTTCCATCATGGGAGAAGAAGTGGAGGTGGTTGAGGAATACAAACACCTTGGAGTTCACCTGGACAACAGACTGGACTGGAGAAAGAACAGCCAAGCCGTTAACAAGAAGGGACACAGCAGACTGCACTTCTTGAGGACGCTTAGGTCCTTCAGTGTCTGTAGCAAGATGCTGCAGATCTTCTACAAGTCTGTTGTTGAGAGTGTAATCTCTTCAGCCATCGTCTGTTGGGGTAGCAGCATCAGAAGCAGGGACCTGAAAAGGCTCAGCAGCCTAATAAAAAAGGCTGGTTCTGTTCTGGGGACGACTAGGGAACCGCTGGAGGAGATAATGCAAAGAAGGATTCTCCAGAGAATCAAGAAAATGATGGACAACCCTGAGCGTTCTCTTCACAAGACTGTCCGACAACGGAAGAGTGTCTTCAGTCAGAGGCTTCTTCAGTTTGGCTGCAACACTGACCGCTACTGGAGATCCTTCCTGCCAACAGCCGTTGTAATATACATCAACTCTTTGATGACTTGATTATTATTATTATTCTGAGCTACTACAGCAATCAGTTTACCTCTGGGATTAATAAAGTATTTTTGAATTGAATTAGAATTGACTCCAGCATTAGAATGACCACACGTCTGCAGTTGTCCTTCACTAACTTTTTAACCGAGCTGTTGACATCCGGCGGTCAACTCGTCACACTTAATCTGTCTTTATTTGAAGTCTTTCATGAATTTTGTCACTCTCACAGTCGTACTGTTTTCTTTTCTTGGCTGAGCGTGAGAGTGAACAGTTAGCTTGCAGCTATTTCCTTCGTGTTGCTGGTATCGCGGCTGACGCGGTAATTGCACCCTTTCGCAGAAAAAGGAAAGTGTACTGAGTGGAGGGCTACTGCCTTGTTTAAGACTTCTTCACTCTGCCCAAGTCGGGCTCTCCGTCAGCAGCTGTCACACAATAATCACACTCAAACAGCTGCACACGTACACATGAATGAATGAATGCACAAGCAATGAAATAATAGCTCCAATCAAACTTTTTTTCTTTGATTTCAAAGCCAATCTTCTTGTTTTTGTCCGGACATAATGTTGTCAGATAAATAAGCATCAGCTACATTTACTCTGGTCCCACCACCAACCTTGTGAAGCACTCGTAAGCTTTGGGATAGATTTCAGTTGCTGAGCCCAAGGCATATTCCTATAATTAGCTTCATAATACATGACTACAGTCGGTGCTCTTCATTTTGCACAGCCTACGGCTGCAGCGGTTGCGCCGGTACCACTTCAGTCAGAACAGTGATAACACAAAGTCTGTTTAAACTACCAGATCCTGTTCTGGGGAACTGTTTACACATCACAGCAGAGGCTATGAAATACAGCTTCTGCACATATACAGCTCAGAGGTCGACAGATGTGTAGAGGCCGTGGTCAGCTGATATGTGCGGCTGATATTTTGGGCCGATAGACATTTTCCTCCTTATATTCATGTTAAAATGTCACTAATAACATCAGCTGTTGCATAAAATGTCTGAAGCTGAACCCATTTTTAAACTCTGAATTTAACTCATTGTTTAATCTTAAAGAGCAAGTCACCCCCTACCAGATTCTTACTCAACTCCCACTTCTTGTTTGAAAAAATGCAACAAAGACCAGGACATGTCATTCAAATCCCACATTAGACAGCTTTGTAGGACTTCCTTTTTCCACCGTCGGAATATTGCTAAGATTAGAAGCATCCTTTCCAGGAGTGATGCTGAAAAACTAGTTCATGCATTTATTACATCAAGACTGGATTACTGTAATCCATTACTCTCAGGAAGTCCACAGAATGTAGTTAAAAGTCTTCAGCTTGTCCAAAATGCTGCAGCTAGAGTTCTGATGAGAATTAAAAAGAGAGATCATATCTCTCCTGTCTTAGCTTCCCTACATTGACTACCTGTTAAATTCAGAATAGATTTTAAGATCCTCCTTCTCACATATAAAGCTCTTAATAATCAAGCTCCATCATACATCAGTAATCTGATTGTTCCATACGTTCCTAACCGAGCACTTCGCTCTCAGACTGTAGGTCTACTGGTGGTTCCAAGAATATCTAAAATTAGGATGGGAGGCAGATCTTTTAGTTATCAGGCTCCTCTCCTGTGGAACCAGCTCCCAGCTTTAGTCCGTGAGGCAGAAACTTTGTCTACTTTCAAGAATAGGCTTAAAACATTTTTATTTGATAGGGCCTATGGTTAAAATCTGATGTTAGCCTAGATCTGGACAAGTGGGGGAGTACAGGGAGGTGGAGTGTACAGTCGGTAAAGACGGCTCTCCCTTGCCCTGCCTCCAACATGCCTACATCTAAATAGGATAGATTATCCTGAGTTTTCTCTGTAGTTATGCTTCTATAGGCTTAGACTGCTGGAGGATACACTGACCACTTTTTACACAGTTTTCTTCTACAATCTGCTCTTTAACTGTATTATTTCCTGCAATTTCAGCTGTTAACTTTATTTTCTCTCTAAGTGTTTTTCTCCCCAGAAGAAGCTACAACGATGTTCTTCTGAGCTGTGGTGGCCCCATGGAGGGGGCCATCGTCTTGAACACTGCTGCTAACCACTAAAACATTCTCCCTCTCCTCATAATAACTTTTTACTTTCCTTGATGTTGAATGTGCTACTACTAGTTTACTCTTTAATTATAGATTCACTAGGATAAATACAACAACGTTTATCTCTCAAACCTGTTTAACCTGGGATTTGAATGACATGTCCTGGTCAAAGATAACACCAAGGTTCCTTACTTTGTTCTCGGAGATTCATGTAATGCCATTCAAGTCAGGTGATTGGCTAAGCAATTTCCTTTTCTGGATTTCTGGTCCAAAGATGAGAACTTCCATCTTGTCTTGATTTAAAAGCAAAAAGTTTAGAGTCATCCAATGTTTTATGTCCTCAAGACAAGCCTGTAATCTACCCAACCGATTAGGTTCATCAGGGTTAATGGATAAATATAACTGAGTATCGTCAGCATAACAGTGCAAGTTTATCCCATGCTGTCTAATGATTTTACCAATTGGGAGCATATATATAGTAAAAAGAATTGGCCCAAGCACTGAACCCTGTGGTACTCCGCAAGTAACCCTGGAGTATGAAGAAGATTTGTCATGTACATTTACAAAATGAAATCTGTCAGACAGGTAGGATTTAAACCAGCCTAGCGCTGTTCCTTTGATCCCTACAACATGTTCAAGTCTTTCTAAAAGAACATTGTGATCAGCTGTGTCAAAGGCAGCACTGAGATCTAACAAGACTAGAACAGACACAAGATTCTTATCTGAGGCCATGAGAATATCATTTGTAACTCTCACTAATGCAGTTTCAGTGCTGTGATACTCTCAAAAACCAGACTGAAATTCCACAAACAGAGCATTAGTGTTTAAATGCTCACATACTTGCATGGCCACTATTTTCTCCAGGACTTTGGATAAAAATGGAAGGTTAGATATTGGTCTATAATTCATTGGGTCATCTGGATCCACAGAAGGCTTCTTAAGTGAAGGTTTGATTACAGCAACCTTAAAATATTGTGGTACATACCCATTTACTAAGGATAGATTAATTATATTTAGAATGGGGGCAGTAACCAAAGGAAATGCTTCTTTAAATAATTTGGTTGGGATTGGATCCAAAATGCAAGTTGAAGGTTTAGATGAAGCTAATATTTTTGATAACTCTGAAAGCTCAACTGGATCAAAACGGTTCAAGCACAGATGAGGTTCTACAGTCACCTCTGATGCTGCCTCACTTACTGAGGAAGAAGAAATCGCATTAGGGAGGATGCTAAAGATTTTGTTTCTAATAGAATTAATTTTACTTGTAAAAAATCCTATGAAGTCATTGCTGCTGAGGGCTAAGGGAATAGATGGCTCAGAGCTATGATTCTGTGTAAGTTTAGCAACTGTACTGAAAATAAATTTAGGATTATGCTTATTCTCCTCAATTAGTGCTGAGAAATAAGCAGTTCTAGTTTGTCGAAGCTTATTTTTTATAAAACACAAGACTATTTTTCCAGGACAGGTAGGCCTCCTCATGGTGCGTAGAGCACCATGTTCTCTCCAATTTCCTAGAGTTTTGTTTTAAGGCTCGTAAATGAGAATTAAACCAGGGAGCCAACTTCCTGTCCCCAATTACCTTCTTTTTTAAAGGGGCAACATCATTTAATGCCACATGTAAAGAGGAATTAACATGATGGACTAAGGCATCAATTTGTGAGGGGCTAGAACTGAAAATATTGCCCTCAGCTACATGCCTCTGAGATGCTGAGGACAGTAAAGATGGAACAGTTGATTTAAAAGATGCAACAGCGTTGTCAGATAGAGACCGACTACAGTGAAATTTACTTTCATGTCTCGAGAACTCAGTTATAAAAAACTCAAAGGTTATCAGAAAGTGGTCCGAGAGGACTGGATTATGTGGAAAGATTGTTATTTCCTCACACTCAATGACATAAGTCAGCACAAGGTCCAATGCATGATGGCAGGAGTGGGTGGAGCTATGTATTCTTTGAGTAAAACCAATTGAGTCTAAGATATTACTAAAGGCTACATTGAGGCTATCATTTTCAATGTCCACATGAATATTGAAATCCCCCACTACAATGTCCTTATCAGTATTTAGCACCAAATCTGATAAAAAATCAGAGATCTGATCCAAAAACTCAGAGTAAGGGCCTGGTGGACGATATAAAACTACAAACAAGAGTGGTTTTACAGTTTTGCAATCTGGATTAGGAAAACTAAGAATAAGATGTTCAAAAGAACTGTAACTATTAATCTGTAAGGGACTGATTAATAAGTCCGAATGAAAAATGGTTGCTACTCCTCCTCCTCGCCCTGTACTTCGAGCAATATGCTGATTTAAATAATTTGAAGGAGTCGACTCGTTTAAGCTAACATAGTCCTCTTGCTGCAGCCAGGATTCTGTGAGAGAGAGCAAAGAGATCTGATTATCACAAATCAAGTCATTAACTAACAAAGTCTTAGAAAAAATGGATCTAATGTTCAACAGCCCACATTTAATTTTTCTAGTTTTCTGCTCAGTTGAATTTGTTCTAATATTTATGAGATTTCCATTATTTGCTTTATTAAGCCTGATATTTAATCTGTGTGGTTTTGGCCGTGGGCAGGACACTGTCTCTATGGGGTTATGGGTGGGTAACTACAGAAGCTGCAGAGGGGTGTGTTAAACTACGACTCTGCTTCCTGGTCTGGACCCTGGGTAGTCATGGAGGACTAATAAAACTGGCCATGTTCCTAGAAAGAAGAGCTGCTCCATCCAAAGAGGGATGGATGCCGTCTCTCCGCATCAGACCAGCATTTCCCCAAAAAGTTTTCCAATTATCAATGTAGCCCACGTTGTTTTCAGGACACCACCTAGACAGCCAGCGGTTGAAGGACAGCATGCGGCTAAACATGTCGTCACTGGTCCGATCAGGCAGGGGGCCAGAGAAAACTACGGAGTCTGACATTGTTTTGGCAAACTTACACACCGAAGCAACGTTAATTTTAGTGACCTCCGATTGGCGTAACCGGGTGTCATTACCGCCAGCGTGAATAACAATCTTACTGTATTTATGCTTATCCTTAGCCAGCAGTTTCAGATAAGATTTAATGTCGCCCGCTCTGGCCCCAGGTAAACATTTAACTATGGTTGCTGGAGCCTCTAATGCCACGTTTCTGACTATGGAGCTGCCAATGATCAGAGTCGGCTTGTCAGTGGGTGCGTCACTGAGCGGGGAAAATCTATTAGAAACGTGGATGGGTTGGTGGTGGCCCACGGGCTGGGTTCTATGCTTCCTGCGTACCGTCACCCAGCCGGCCTGAGGTCCCGGCTGCTCGGGTTCTGCTGGAGTGTCGCTACGGGGTGGTTCTGAGCTAGTTAGCCCCGCGCTAGCTAAGTAGCTACGGCTGTTTACGGGTTTTTCAACAGCGCGGAGCCAGGACTCCAATTCAGACACCCTTGCCTCCAAAGCTACAAAAATGCTACATTTATTACACGTACCATTATCGCTAAAGGAGGCAGAGGAGTAACTAAACATCTGACACAGAGAGCAAGAGATAGGAGACGGAGAAGCAGAGACAGAAGTAGCCATAGCCGTGCTGAGGCTAAGCTAACTGGACGAGCAAACTGTTCAACACCAAATAAACTGCGTGCGAACTCAAATGGTTCCCTAAAAGCTAGGTGGAACAACAGAAAATGTGCTTTTGTGCTACAATAACTCAGAGATATCCTAGTACAGAGAAATTAAATCAGTTTTAGCGAGCCCCAAACCCCAAACAGCTACACGTAGTGCAACACTGAAAACAGGAAACAGGAAATGCCTTACCGCCAGGTGCAGCCAATCAGCCCAGCTGTAGTAGGAGGGAGACCCACGATTATCACTTTGCCGTACATGTCTCATTGAAAATGAATGGAGGAGAGGCGATGTTGCCTCCCGTGTCGAGCCCATTATCAACTTTTCATTGCTGTTGCTCAGACGAGGACCAATCAACGGAGGTTTCATTCACTGGAATGAGTGGACAGGATGCTTCATACATCTCCGAGCAAACATGGAGAAGAAGTTCATACTTGCTGTGACGGATTTCCCAGAACTGTGCTATATTTCTACCAAAGAATATAAAGATATTCACAAAAAGGCTGCGGCATGGGAAATTGTTGGTTTGTAAAATGGGATGAACCCATTCTTGTTTTTTTTCATATAGTAAAATCAGAAGTAAGATTTCACATAACTCTAGCAGTCCCTTGTGAAACATCATATCTACCGCTTTATTAACTTTGAACCACTTAAGTAACCTTAATTCCCTCCAGCCTGACACAGCCAATAAAACAATGGAAGATTCGATTTCACAATGGAACAGAACGCGTCGACAGCTTTGCTGTTGGCCGCTGCCGCGGGTCACCTCCCGTGTGTCAGGTAATAAATGCGACAGCAACGAATTTCGCTGATCGCGGTCCTTTGTCGCCTCCCTTGTGTCGAGCCCATTATTGACAAGTGATCTAGTTATTAAAATGGTTCATTTTCTGTTTATTTTACATTTTTCTTTGTTACATTTCTGCAAATAAACAAAAATCTAGTTGTTGCTAATTTAAAGTAAGACTCAGTCGTTTTTTTAGCTTTAAGCTAAACCTTTAACATCGATTTCAGGGATTGTTGAGTTAGAAACTTGACCGGTTTCACATCTGACACCACAGCTGCCCTCTGCTGACCAAAAATCTGCATTTGATATTCATTTGGAGCGGGTAGGTTTCACACAGGGAGAGCTCGTTACCTGCTGTTAGCTGTTATGCTAGTAGTTAGCTATTTCAGTTCACCAATCATCAATAAAAAGCACAAGAACAAGAAAAAGAAGTTTGCTTTTCTATTGGCATCATGGCAGAGCCTGGAAATAAAAGTTAGAGAGTGATGTCTTTGGAGGTGAAGCAAAGACCTAAAACCAGCACGGCCTACGCTAGTTTAAGGGAGCTAAAGGAGGCTACAAAATCATGGACTGATGGTGACCTGGCTTTGTTGCTACTGGACTTGTACATAATAATATTTTTGTCACACCGTGTGGATCTTTTAACATCCTGGTTTATTTTAATATTACTTAGCTTATGTTAGTGTTAGCTCGTCGTTAGCGCAAGCTACAGCAGCGTTGTTTACAACAGTTGTAATTCCACTTTTATCCAGCAGGGCGGAGGAGTAGGAAACTGCTCGGTGTCTAAATGTTTGGCATAAATTTGTTTTCATGTTTCTAATATTTGCTGAATGTATTTCTAACATTTTAAGATCATTATTATCATGATTAACATGAAGCGTATTTCCTAAAACGTGCACGCTGGACGGAGCGGGTTGATGACGGAGGACAGCCTGCTCCTCCTCCTCCTTCTCCGTGGCTTCCGTGACTCACAAATATTCAGAGCTGACTCTAATTCAACAGGACTGTCATAGCTCATGAAAAAATCATGTCGTATAATCAAATCGGAGTAAAACCCCTGTGCCGGATCTCACGGGAGTCTCCATGCGCCCTGAATATTTCATGTAATGGAAGCTCTCACCACCATGGAAACTCTCAACAGTTCAGCATTGCGTGCAAATATTGACTGTAGTGAGCAGGGACGAGGGCCGGGAGAGGCCGCCCGCGCTACCGAGCCCGAGTGAGTTTCATAAATAATGGTAATCACATGTGACACGGCTCACAGCGGGGTGGGGCCCGTGGTCACTCCGGTCCTCCTACTGCATTTTTTCTACTGAGTGCAGCGGGGGTGAAGGCACAGCTGAGATGGGAGGGAGGGGGTGAAGGGATAAAAAAAGTGCCTTGATGCATATGAATTGAGAAATGTCTGTTTTGGCTGCAGACAATGGAGCTCAATTGTGGGTCTGAAGAAACATCAAAACACAATTCAGGGCTGCCATCCGGTGTGTGCGTGTGTGTGTGTGTGTGTGTGTGTGTGTGTGTGTGTGTGTGTGTGTGTGTGTGTGTGTGTATTACAGCTGCTGGCTTAAGGGCAACATACAATAAACGCTCCATGAACTGTGTAGAATATGTTATTTAAACTGGAAATTTGGCTCAGGACTTTGAGATTTTTGTGTAATTCAGGTAAATGAAAGATCAAACACTAATGAAAGCAACATAAAGCGGACATGTTAAAACCCTTTTGGTATATTAGTTTTATGGTCTAGAGTATTTTGCATTAAATCTCCCTCACATCAAGCAATTTCAGCTATTTTAATGCCAACATTTTCACAACCTTCCAGAATGAGCCATTTCAGGGCTGTTGCTGGGCAAGCCCACCCATTCCCCCTCAAACTGCTGTAAGCTGAGAAGCTCTGACATCTGGGAGGGGCTTTGAGTAGAGCTGCTGCTCCTCCAGCAGCAGCTGCTCTCCTGTATGTGAGAGGAGGTTCTGTTCTGCTTTACCTACTTGTGACATCACAAACGGGGAATTTCTGAAACAGCTTTGTAAGGGAAAATGAGAGGGTCGTACATTTATTTAAGAAGCCGTAAGGCGTGGGCTTCCATAGTAAATATGAAATCCACCTTACGGTTCGGTGGGTTATTTAAACCAGAAGATCGGATCTTTTTAATGCAGAGATTATGTAACCGTTAGAGACAACAGAATAGAGAGAGTCAAGTTTAAAAGTTAAGAATTTTATTACTAACAATTAAACTAGGCTGATTTCAGAACTAAGTGTATAGTGTGACTAAAAATGGATGAGACGGTGAGTGGATGACGTGTCATGTAAATCAGAACCAGCAAATCTGAAGAAGCGATCAGTTCTGACGGGAACTGAAGATGTTGTTTTGGAATAAGCTTTGATTAGTTTCAGAACCGCATGAGACACCATCAAGCCGGTCTACCTGCCTTGTGGAAGTCCTCTGGTGAGATCAGGAATGTCGAGGCCCAGCGGACCCTCTCTGGACACCGAGCTGGTAGATGAAGCCGCGGTTCCGAGCAGACCCGTCTCGAGTTACCTCCGGCACACGACTCTTTTCTTGGCGTCTGTTCAGACCCAGCCTGGGTCGGTTGAGCTTTTATTCTGAAAGGAGCTGTTGTCGCCGCTGGTTGTTATAGCGACCGGATTTTCTCAGCTTGTCGTGGTTCTTTTGGTTGAAGAGTTAAAGGTCGGATTGGCCACTCCGACGCTTGCTCTGGAACGCTTTGAACTGGCGTTAGAGCTGACGGATGTTATGGTTTATTGTCGAATGAAAATGACCAAACACGGTCAGAAGCACGCCTCCGTCACATCTGTAAAGTTCTGATTGGATCAGTGAAACAATGTGTTCTGTCTTTTTAACACTACGTGAAATGAGTCCTGTTGGAATCCTTAAGGTTGCAGACTTATTTTCTAAGATCATAATAAAATAATTAATATTTTAATTTCACAGGTCGGTCACATCTTATTATTGACTAACACTTTGATGGATTAGCTTAATTAAAATAGAGTTATTTGATTAATTAAAAGAAAAGAGTTCATTCTTCTGTCTTCATCGCTGGAATGTAAACAGTTTAGAAGTGAATGCATGACCTTGAGGCTGCTTCATGCACTCTGGGACAGAGAGAAGCAGCTGTTAGAGGGTAGAAATGGCTCCTTCGTCCCGTTACAGCTTGTTTCACTTACATAATTCCTAAAACCAAACACTGACAGAAGATGGAGGAAGTGTTTCTAGCGGCATTAGAGCCCCACATGTCTGTACAAAAGGATGCAAAAGGTGAGTTTTGCGTCCTGTGTCCCCGTTAAGGAGAAAATGTCAAAGAGAAAGGAAAGTCTAAACTAACTGTTATTTATTTAAAGTTAAAACTTCCTTTTTAGGTTTGGTTTGAAACTTGTAAGAGCTCACAAATGACCATTAACA
>NC_091754.1:4058777-4078777 GCF_043380555.1 Nothobranchius furzeri | reverse complement strand
AACAATTAGACAGATATTGACGGTAAACTTTGTATTTTGGAGCGATCCGGACAGATATATTGTCTCTGCAGTTTAGTAGGCATTTATTAGGCTTTAATAAAGGATGATGAGAAGGATAAATGTCCACCAGGCAGTTCAGATAGTACGGCTGTTTTTAGAACTGGAAGCAGAGGAAGTGGACGGAGACTCGCAGCCGGAGTCTGAGGCAAATAGCGAGGATGATGATGATGATGTGGCAGATCCATCCTTCCTCATAGAAGAGTTGGGTCATGATGAGGTAGAGGATGAAGGCAGAGATCCAGCTCCTCGGAGATCCATCAAGAGGAGTGGGCGGCGCCGCGCAGCTGTCAGATCTCGGCGTGAGACGGAGCCACTCCCCTCTCCAAAATCCATGTACATTATTGCCAAATTAATAAAATAAGTATAAATTCAGATAGTCCAGGTTGACTTGAAATTAATGATACCCCATAAGGCAATATTTATTGTTTTTATTAGAAAATACAAAAGAAAAACCAAAATGAGTCAAAAACGGTGATTTACACTCTGGATCCCAGAGAGCTAATAACTTTTTTAATTAGTTATTTGCTATATTTAGTCATATTTTTTTATAAATGTACAGTCTAGATTACCAGTCTAAATGATAAAAAACATTTGTCATAAATGTTTGTTGGTTTCACAGTAAAATAAACAACTTTTTTCCTATTCAGATTTTATGTTTTTGAGTGATTTAAGGTCTAATACGCAACCCCTTTATGCCAAATATACAAAATAAGTATAGATTCATAAAGTCCGGGTTGTGCTGAAAAGATTGATACCACATAAGGCAGTGATTATGGTTTTTATTTTGGAAATACAAAGGAAAACTGACGGCAAATTACACCCTGGACCCCAGAGGGTTAAGGCGCCACCCAATGAAGGACGTCAGAGAAGCGGTCAGAGTTAGAGCGGGACACAACAAAGCTAGCAGGTGTTTTTGAGTAGGCTAACTTTCACGATGCTTTCGGGTGCGGCAAAACGTAAAAAAGAAAAATATTTAAATGAAGAGGAACTAAAGAAGAGACAGCGGGGGGCTTTACAGAAGTTTCTGTCGGGCTGCTCGGGCAGCCGTCCGACAGCTGTGAACATGCTCGAGTCAGCAGAGCCAGAGGCCGGGCCCAAGTCAGACCCGGAGGAGACACAACCCGAAGACGCGGTGGAAGATGTGGCGGAAGATGCTGTAGCGCCAACGCCGTCAACATCAGCGCCTTCACAGAAGGACAAACTGGAAGAACAGCAGCCAGCCAGAAGTGAGCCCAATATAGTCTTATAGGAGCCTCTAGACCCAGACAGGGTATTAACAACTACCCATCTGATCCTGCAAAGTGGTACCAAACTGATGAGTACTTTGCACTAAACTATCCCTCTCAAAATATTGGATATTCTTCTGCATCACAGAGGAAATCTGGAGACATAGACTGAAGCTTAACCAAGGAACATTTCTTTAGACGTGTTTCTGCTGTGATTGAGGCCCTGTGATGCTGGAAGGCTGAAGATTATCCCGGAGTAGAGAATGCTAAATGGTTTCCTTGGTAAGTGTTGCTGGTTTTATTAATTATTTGTCAAATAATTTTATTAATGTTCAAGTAGCAAAACAATAAGTTCACACTCAGAAAATTGACAGAATTTCTGATTCAGCAGAGGCAACAGCCTACAACACATGACTTATTTTGGCATACAAACAACCAATTTGTAACCAAAAACTAGGCTATGTAAAATGTGAATGAACTTTTATAAGTAAATTTGGTAAGTTTCAGATTTCAATTCATTACATAACATCGATGGAGGGGGGGCCCTAAAAATGCAGCCTGCCTAGTGTAGTCCATTTATTTAATCCGGCTCTGGATATCAGGTGTGTTGAAACAGAGTGAAAACTAAAACCTCCAGACCCAGATTTGAATACTCCTGATCTAGAACATGCAGTACGGTGGCCCTGCAGGACCAGAGTTGGACAGCAACGTGTTGAAAGGTCATCATTTAACCTCTTTAGAGTTTAGTGCTGTCATAAGAAATCTACAGAAATCTTCTCTGGGACACTTCTGCCAAAACCAGAACCTGCCATGCCAGACGAAACGAGATAGCGCTAAACACTAGCCACCATTTCCATTGTTTGTGACTTCAAACGGTGTTTTCTCTTTGGGACTCTGGTAGTTCGTCCTGAAGCCGAAGCGGTAGCAGCCGGCTGTTTCTCTGATGTTGGTGAGCGGAGAACCTCTCACACCAGAGGTGTTCTGCTGCTGAGGACCCAGGGAAGAGTGGCGGTTCAGCCAGACCGACAACTGGATGGTCTGGTGGTTCAAAATGTGTTATTGGTGTAGGTCTTTAGACAAATGTGAGAGAACCACTTTTTATCTCCACAAAATACCTACAGCTGTACGATGCTGGAATGTTGTTTGGAGGCAAGCAACAGTTTTGAAGCTAATTTGTTTTCTAAAAATGCCGCTGCCGGTTTCAAACACGCACGTTTAAAAGGTCCGCCAGACTTGTTCTGCATGAAATTCAAAAAATTAAAGAGACTTAATGTCCACATAACCAGATATGGAGACATTTCAACTCTTTAATAAGAGAAAAACACAATTCCTGGATAAAAGTCCCGTCAGAAGAGCTGCTGTCATCTGAATCTAGAGGTGGACAACTAAGAAAACCACTTGGCCTTTAAAATCAGTCCCAGGAGAAACTCAGTCTCTCTCTCTCTCTCTCTCGCTTTAGCGTGGTGCTTCGGCGCCATCGCCCCCCTTCTCTGATGTCACGTTTGACCTCTTTTTTTGGTTGCTTCTCCTAAAAGGAGGCAAGCACGCAATGCGGTGCTGCAGGGAACACGGCCTATGCTGTTATTCATAATGCATCTAACCCGCTGCACGGGTTCTGCAGTTCTCACTCCAAACGAGTGTGGGGACGCTCTTTGAATGTTCTTAAATGCTAAATAATTTGACAGTGATCCAAAATATTTCAGGTTTTTCTACCCAAGAAGGGAAATACAAACCAGTAACATCAGTCAACGCTGATATTTAGTTCTTAAAACCAACAATCAGGTATAAATGATGAGATTTCATCATGCCAGAGGAAAGGTCATTAGATGTGCACACTGCTCTTTTATTAGGTGTGTTTACTGTTGCACGTGTGAAATGAGCTCTGGCAGCGTCGCTGTTTCCACGGCGGAAGCAGACAAACTGCTTTGCTGACACCGTTCTGTATGGAACGACTTCTAGAGGTTGCACAAATAACAGATGGAAAGGTGACCTTTTCACAATATTTATTGATGCTTGGAAATTTAATCTGTCCCCGCCTGGCCTTTGTGCTAAATTTCCAAATATCATGAGGAGAGTTCAAGGAAAACAGGCAGCAGACGACATCCCGAGGAGAGGACACGTTTAGTTTTATCTTCATCTGAAGACAGAAAATGTTTTTTTCTTAATTTTATTTTTATCCGTTTTATCTCTGAACTCTGGTGGAAAGCCTTGCTGTGTCCTGGATGGCGACCACGCTGCTCTGATGCTGCGAGTCGTCACTCACCACATTAAAACTCCCTAATTTGTCACTAAACCTCTCAAATTCCTCTCGCTCCCTCTGAGAGGAAGAGCTAATTCCAACATCTTCATCACCTTATCTCTCCTCCTCCTCCCACTCCTGTCTCCTCCCATCTCCTCCGGAGCTAACGCAAAGCTAATTTGCAATTCTCAGAGGCAGCAGAGTCGATGTCTCATCTTGGTGCTAGACAACAGAGTTATGTGAGTAATGAGAGAGCGATGAAAGAAAAATTACCGGCAGGAGGAGCAGAAAAGCAGAGTTTAATATGAGATATGGCTTTCCGTAGATTTTGTTTTCACAGAAAAAGTTTAAATTGTTTATTAATTAATTTTAACACAGCTGGTTCACAAAACTAAGAAATATTCAAATATCAGGGACAATTATGAGATGCTGGATTTGTCTGGAGTTTATTAAAGGAAGCTGAAGGAACCAGAACTGCACCGACTGAAAATGCCTGAAGGTCTGGTCTTACAGCAGCACTGTCCCTTATTTCTTATTAGCATTAACTGCAGATCTATAGAGAAACAGATCTTCATATTCAAACATTAAACCCCATAAAAAAGCTGCAGCGTTGCTACGAGGTGATAAAACGTAGCAGGCTTTATTTTATTTTTATAAAAGGGCATCGGCCAAATTAATTGTAAAATTAAATATCTTAAAATCAACCTTTTTTAAAAATATTTACCTTTTTGGGCATCTTTTTGTAAAAGCCTAGGCACTGTGCCGGAGTACGGAGGAAATATGGCTTTTTTTAGACATAGATTTTATGAGATTGAGTTTTAATTTGTGAAATTATGCATTTGGATTGTTTTTCCATAAAATACACAAACAAACGTTTCATCCGTAAAAATTCAACAACAAAATTTGAACACAAAAAAGGGACGCTGGATCTCGGCTTTTTTACCGATATCCGATGTTGTTGGACATGTCCATAGACTTCCATTCATTTTTGTGACAACGTTTATTTAACGCAGCTGTTCTAGAAGATGATAATATCTAGATTTAAAGAACAACTTTAGAGTAAATGTGAGCCAATGACATTAAAAACAGGAAAATATGCCTGAAGTTTCTTCTGCAATAATCCAGCTAATTATTAAAGAAAGCCGTTTAACTGTGAGCATTTCTACAGAAGCAGCAAGTCAAAGAGCTTCACTGTTAAACTTTATGCTAATTTAAACTGGAAGCTGTGTACCTGAGGTGTTAAAGACGATGAGGTTATGGTTTCCAACAAGCTGAATGATTACGGGAAAAACTAAACATGCTGAAAAATATTTTAGAAAGTTTTACTAAGCAATGAGACAAATTAAGCCTGGAGTCTCACAGAGAGACGATCGCGTAATTCTTCTTCACAGTGTTGTCATGTTTATCATTCACTCAGCTGTGGCGTTTACTTTAAAGGTCAACTTTATCTAGACTTTCTATCCATCTGCAGTGGTCTCTGGTAGGAAGGAGTGCCTTGTAAGTCGTATTGTGGGAAAAAAGACCTCCGGTGCACCTGTTTTAGGATGTAGACAGCTAGAGAAGCTTCAGGCGACATAATTTTGAATCTTATTTCCATATACTCGGACATCTCTCCTCTGATTGGCTAACAGCAACACGACTCTACCACTGACTCTGCTCTGCAACGTTGTTGGTGTAATAACAAGCCTGGATGGGTTCTGCTGTGTGGCGGAGTTGCTAATGCTAACAGTTAGCTTCTACTAGCAGAGACGTAAACCAACAACAGCCTTCAGAAGCTAATGCAGGAGATAGGTGTAGGAGACTATTTTCATGTTAAGCCTGCATAAAAACAGAGTGACTGATTATAATCAGAAATAATCACAAATGACCTTTAATATCCCACATGGTGGCACGCCAAAGTTTTGGTAGGAACTTTAAATGTGCTTCCTGTATTTTCCTTGTGAGTGAGGTAAGGCGGAAGATTTAGGGGTGCAGCACGGGTATGATGCATGAGGTCGTAAATCTTCAGGTACAAACAGCAGCTGGAATAAAATTCTGGTTTGACACGACCAATATCAGCCTCTGGAAGGAGATGCACACTGTGATTTACAAACACATGCATAAGGAGGAACATCCAGGTGCTCTCTGGCGTGTGTAGGTGTGTGTGGCGAAATCGGAGGCCCCCTGCTGAGGAGGCATCTGTCTGCATAAAGGCCCACAGGTAATAACAGTAAAAGTCCCCACCTGCTGTGTGGAATAAAGCCAGTGCTCTGCTCACAAACTCCTCACACGCTTGGGTTGATATTGCAGGTTACTACTGACAGACACCCAGGAGGTCTCATAGCGCTTTAATTAGGTGAAGGGTGTGCTAGCCAAGCCCTCATCAACACACCTGATGACCCGGCATTCAACTAGTTTACATGAAAGTTCAAGTTCAGCAAGAAGAGAGTCATTTTTGTGTGAACTGAATAAAAATAAATGCATGTGAGCTTTAAACAGTGGCTAAATCAAAAACGGAGAGACCATCAACTACAGGTTAGAAGAAGAAGAAGAAGAAAATATCATTTCTATAGCGCCTCTCAAGATAAAAATCACAAGGTGCTTCACAAAAACAAAAATATAAAAATTGTAAAAATAGAAAAAAAGCATTTTGAAAATGTTTAAAAATATATTTAAAATGAGCAAAAATAAGCAATTGTGATTTAAAAGAAAAAAATGTTAAGAAAGAGAGAGAGTGAACAGGAAAGAGGGAAACTAGTGGATCCTGAGGAAGGTGGAATAGGTGGGGACAGCAGAATAAAGAGAGAGAGGTGAAGAAGGTCATACAAAAGCCAGCTTGAACAAGTGAGTCTTCAGCTGCTTTTTAAAGGAGACCACTGAGTCCACTGGTCTCAGGCTCAGGGGGAGAGAGGTCCAGAGTCTGGGGGCCACAGCAGCAGCTGATCTGTCACCTTTGACCTTTAGCCTGGTGCTGCACAACCAGTAGGCTTTGATCACTGGACCTCAGGGACCTGCTGGGGGTGTAGGGACTAAGAAGATCACCAATGTAAGATGGTGCTTGTCCATGTAAGGCCCTATAGACCAGAACCAGGATCTTGAAATGAACCCTGAAGTTGACTGGCAGCCAGTGAAGCTGGAGGAGAAGCGGGGTGATGTGGGTGTGTTTGGAGGACTTGGTCAGAAACCGAGCACAGGCGTTCTGAACCACCTGTAGACGGTTCAGGGAGGTTCTGCTCAGACACGTGAAAAGAGAGTTACAGTAGTCTAAGCGTGAGGAGATGAAGGTGTGGAGAACTGTCTCAAGTTCAGAGCGGGACAGAATGGGACTCAGCTTAGCAATGTTACTGAAGAGCTGCTCAGTGGGCGGCTCCCAGCACCACCATATTGGCCAGGTCATGCATCTCGTCACGCCTTGAAAACATAAAATGGAACTGAGAGCTGGGATCTGATGGAGTGGGCAAATGACTGACATCCAACAAACCCTGAAACACTGTAGTAACAAGCTAACTGAGCTAACTAAAGCCAACAGAGGTTGATGGGTGCTTTTAGCCAGAAAACTGCGGCTGAGTGATTACTCTCTGCCTTCTAGGCTGCAAAACTTTTAACGTTAGGCCGAGACTGAGGCCTTTCCTGGAGATGGCAGGAGACTAGTTGCTAACGCTAGTGCTGGCGGTGCATCTGCTACCTGTCAATCAAAAGGACATGCCCCACATTAGTCATAATACCAGGTTTTAATTACACCTAAATGAATGAGTTGCTAATCAAAAATCCCCCTCTCAGAGTTGTCAGGACTGTAAACTAGAACTTTTAAACCTAAAATCTTTTTTGAACCAGGTTGTAAAGTTGGGATTTTTAACATTGGAGTCAATAGCAACTTGCTTCTTTCTGGATCCAGCCCCTAGTGGATGAGTGGAGAACTGCAGTTTTTGTTAGTTTTGTGTTGGCTTCACTTTCGACAGATGGCGTTTGACCTTGGTTGTAACCCTTACCAGATGCTGCAGGCTTGTCGATATAACCACAAAACTGTGTTTTTGTGCAGAATCTTAAACTGTGATTGCACAAATTACCAGCCAACAGATGCAGATTTGCAGTTGGTGCATTCCTTGAAAAAATGTTAAATGCAGAAATCATCCTCATCACTATAGGAAATAAACAGATCACTATAGAACAGAAGCAGACCACTAAAGGACAGAAACAGACCACTATAGGAAATGAACAGACCACTATAGTAAATAACAAGATTACTATAGGAAATAAACAGACCACTGTAGGAAATAAACAAACCACTATAGGACAGAAAACGACAACTATAGGAAATAAACAGACCACTGTAGGACAGAAACAGACCCTTATAGGAAATAAACATCACTATAGGAAATAAACAGATCGCTATAGGAAATAAACAGACCGCTATAGGACAGAAACAGACCACTATAGAAAAGAAATAAACCATGATAGAAAATAAACAGACCACTATAAGACAGAAACAAACCACTATAGGTTAGAAACAGACCACTATAAGAAATAAACAGACCACTATAAGAAATAAACAGACCACTATAGGAAATAAACAGACCACTATAAGAAATAAACAGACCACTATAGGAAATAAACAGACCACTATAGGACAGAAACAGACCCTTATAGGAAATAAACATCACTATAGGAAATAAACAGATCACTATAGAACAGAAGCAGAACACTAAAGGACAGAAACAGACCACTATAGGAAATGAACAGACAACTATAGGAAATAAACAGACCACTATAGTAAATAACAAGATTACTGTAGGAAATAAACAGACCACTGTAGGAAATAAACACACCACTATAGGACAGAAGCCGACCACTATAGGAAATAAACAGACCACTATAGGACAGAAACAAACCCTTATAGGAAATAAACATCACTATAGGAAATAAACAGATCGCTATAGGAAATAAACAGACCGCTATAGGACAGAAACAGACCACTATAGAAAAGAAATAAACCAGGATAGAAAATAAACAGACCACTATAAGACAGAAACAAACCACTATAGGTTAGAAACAGACCACTATAAGAAATAAACAGACCACTATAAGAAATAAACAGACCACTATAGGAAATAAACAGACCACTATAAGAAATAAACAGACCACTATAGGAAATAAACAGACCACTATAGGACAGAAACAGACCCTTATAGGAAATAAACATCACTATAGGAAATAAACAGATCACTATAGAACAGAAGCAGACCACTAAAGGACAGAAACAGACCACTATAGGAAATGAACAGACAACTATAGGAAATAAACAGACCACTATAGTAAATAACAAGATTACTGTAGGAAATAAACAGACCACTGTAGGAAATAAACACACCACTATAGGACAGAAGCCGACCACTATAGGAAATAAACAGACCACTATAGGACAGAAACAAACCCTTATAGGAAATAACATCACTATAGGAAATAAACAGACCGCTATAGGACAGAAACAGACCACTAGAGGACAGAAACAGACCACTATAGAAAAGAAATAAACCATGATAGGAAATAAACAGACCACTATAAGACAGAAACAAACCACTATAGGACAGAAACAGACCACTATAGGAAATAAACAGACCACTATAGGACAGAAACAGACCCTTATAGGAAATAAACATCACTATAGGAAATAAACAGACCACTATAGGACAGAAACAGACCACTAGAGGACAGAAACAGACCACTAGAGGACAGAAACAGACCACTATAGAAAAGAAATAAACCATGATAGGAAATAAACAGACCACTATAAGACAGAAACAAACCACTATAGGACAGAAACAGACCACTATAGGAAATAAACAGACCACTATAGGACAGAAACAGACCCTTATAGGAAATAAACATATCACTATAGGAAATAAACAGACCACTATAGGACAGAAACAGACCACCAGAGGACAGAAACAGACCACTATAGAAAAGAAATAAACCAGGATAGGAAATAAACAGACCACTATAAGACAGAAACAAACCACTATATGACAGAAACAGACCACTATAGGAAATAAACAGACCACTATAGGACAGAAACAGACCCTTATAGTAAATAAACATATCACTATAGGAAATAAACAGACCACTATAGGACAGAAACAGACCACTAGAGGACAGAAACAGACCACTAGAGGACAGAAACAGACCACTATAGAAAAGAAATAAACCAGGATAGGAAATAAACAGACCACTATAAGACAGAAACAAACCACTATATGACAGAAACAGACCACTATAGGAAATAAACAGACCACTATAGGACAGAAACAGACCACTAGAGGACAGAAACAGACCACTATAGGACAGAAACAGACCACTATAGGAAATAAACAGACCACTATAGGACAGAAACAGACCCTTATAGGAAATAAACATAACTATAGGAAATAAACAGGTCGCTATAGGAAATAAACAGACCGCTACAGGACAGAAACAAACCACTATGGGACCGAAACAGACCACTATAGGACAGAAACAGACCCTTATAGGAAATAAACATAACTATAGGAAATAAACAAGTCGCTATAGGAAATAAACAGACCGCTACAGGACAGAAACAAACCACTATGGGACCGAAACAGACCACTATATGAAATAAACAGACCACTATAGGACAGAAACAGACCACTATATGAAATAAACAGACCACTATAGGAAATAAACATAACTATAGTAAATAAACAGGTCGCTATAGGAAATAAACAGACCGCTATAGGACAGAAACAAACCACTATAGGACAGTAACAGACCACTATATGAAATAAACAGACCACTTTAGGACAGAAACAGACCCTTATAGGAAATAAACATATCACTATAGGAAATAAACAGACCACTATAGGACAGAAACAGACCACTAGAGGACAGAAACAGACCACTAGAGGACAGAAACAGACCACTATAGAAAAGAGATAAACCATGATAGGAAATAAACAGACCACTATAAGACAGAAACAAACAACTATAGGACAGAAACAGACCACTATATGAAATAAACAGACCACTATAAGACAGAAACAAACCACTATAGGAAATAAACAGACCACTATAGGACAGAAACAGACCCTTATAGGAAATAAACAGACCACTATAAGACAGAAACAAACCACTATAGGAAATAAACAGACCACTATAGGACAGAAACAGACCACTATAGAAAAGAGATAAACCATGATAGGAAATAAACAGACCACTATAAGACAGAAACAAACAACTATAGGACAGAAACAGACCACTATAGGAAATAAACAGACCACTATAAGACTGAAACAAACCACTATAGGAAATAAACAGACCACTATAGGACAGAAACAGACCCTTATAGGAAATAAACATATCACTATAGGAAATAAACAGACCACTATAGGACAGAAACAGACCACTAGAGGACAGAAACAGACCACTATAGAAAAGAAATAAACCATGATAGGAAATAAACAGACCACTATAAGACAGAAACAAACCACTATATGACAGAAACAGACCACTATAGGAAATAAACAGACCACTATAGGACAGAAACAGACCCTTATAGGAAATAAACATATCACTATAGGAAATAAACAGACCACTAGAGGACAGAAACAGACCATTATAGAAAAGAAATAAACCATGATAGGAAATAAACTGACCACTATAAGACAGAAACAAACCAGTATAGGACAGAAACAGACCACTATAGGAAATAAACAGACCACTATAGGACAGAAACAGACCCTTATAGGAAATAAACATAACTATAGGAAATAAACAGGTCGCTATAGGAAATAAACAGACCGCTACAGGACAGAAACAAACCACTATGGGACCGAAACAGACCACTATATGAAATAAACAGACCACTATAGGACAGAAACAGACCACTATATGAAATAAACAGACCACTATAGGACAGAAACAGACCACTATATGAAATCAACAGACCGCTGTAGGAAATAAACAGACCGCTATAGGACAGAAACAAACCACTATAGGACAGAAACAGACCACTATATGAAATAAACAGACCACTATAGGACAGAAACAGACCACTATATGAAATAAACAGACCACTATAGGACAGAAACAGACCACTATATGAAATAAACAGACCGCTATTGGACAGAAACAAACCACTCTAGGACAGAAACAGACCACTACATGAAATAAACAGACCACTATAGGATAGAAACAGACCACTATATGAAATAAACTGACCACTATAGGACAGAAACAGACCCTTATAGGAAATAAACATATCACTATATGAAATAAACAGACCAGTATAGGACAGAAACAGACCACTAGAGGACAGAAACAGACCACTATAGAAAAGAAACAAACCACGATAGGAAATAAACAGACCACTATAGGAAATAAACAGACCACTATATGACAGAAACAGATCACTATAGGACAGAAACAAACCACTATAGGATAGAAACAGACCACTAGAGGACAGAAACAGACCACTAGAGGAAAGAAACAGACCACTAGAGGACAGAAACAGACCACTATAGGACAGAAACAGACCACTATATAAAAGAAACAAACCACGATAGGAAATAAACAGACCACTATAGGAAATAAACAGACCACTATATGACAGAAACAGATCACTATTGGACAGAAACAAACCACTATAGGATAGAAAAAGACCACTAGAGGACAGAAACAGACGACTAGAGGAAAGAAACAGACCACTATAGGACAGAAACAGACCACTAGAGGACAGAAACAGACAACTATAGGACAAAAACAGACCACTATAGGAAATAAACAGACCACTATAAGACAGAAACAAACCACTATAGGAAATAAACAGACCACTATAGGACAGAAACAGACCCTTATAGGAAATAAACAGACCACTATAAGACAGAAACAAACCACTATAGGAAATAAACAGACCACTATAGGACAGAAACAGACCACTATAGGACAGAAACAGACCACCAGAGGACAGAAACAGACCACTATAGAAAAGAAATAAACCAGGATAGGAAATAAACAGACCACTATAGGACAGAAACAGACCCTTATAGGAAATAAACAGACCACTATAAGACAGAAACAAACCACTATAGGAAATAAACATATCACTATAGGAAATAAACAGACCACTATAGGACAGAAACAGACCACCAGAGGACAGAAACAGACCACTATAGAAAAGAAATAAACCAGGATAGGAAATAAACAGACCACTATAAGACAGAAACAAACCACTATATGACAGAAACAGACCACTATAGGAAATAAACAGACCACTATAGGACAGAAACAGACCCTTATAGTAAATAAACATATCACTATAGGAAATAAACAGACCACTATAGGACAGAAACAGACCACTAGAGGACAGAAACAGACCACTAGAGGACAGAAACAGACCACTATAGAAAAGAAATAAACCAGGATAGGAAATAAACAGACCACTATAAGACAGAAACAAACCACTATATGACAGAAACAGACCACTATAGGAAATAAACAGACCACTATAGGACAGAAACAGACCACTAGAGGACAGAAACAGACCACTATAGGACAGAAACAGACCACTATAGGAAATAAACAGACCACTATAGGACAGAAACAGACCCTTATAGGAAATAAACATAACTATAGGAAATAAACAGGTCGCTATAGGAAATAAACAGACCGCTACAGGACAGAAACAAACCACTATGGGACCGAAACAGACCACTATAGGACAGAAACAGACCCTTATAGGAAATAAACATAACTATAGGAAATAAACAGGTCGCTATAGGAAATAAACAGACCGCTACAGGACAGAAACAAACCACTATGGGACCGAAACAGACCACTATATGAAATAAACAGACCACTATAGGACAGAAACAGACCACTATATGAAATAAACAGACCACTATAGGAAATAAACATAACTATAGTAAATAAACAGGTCGCTATAGGAAATAAACAGACCGCTATAGGACAGAAACAAACCACTATAGGACAGTAACAGACCACTATATGAAATAAACAGACCACTTTAGGACAGAAACAGACCCTTATAGGAAATAAACATATCACTATAGGAAATAAACAGACCACTATAGGACAGAAACAGACCACTAGAGGACAGAAACAGACCACTAGAGGACAGAAACAGACCACTATAGAAAAGAGATAAACCATGATAGGAAATAAACAGACCACTATAAGACAGAAACAAACAACTATAGGACAGAAACAGACCACTATAGGAAATAAACAGACCACTATAAGACAGAAACAAACCACTATAGGAAATAAACAGACCACTATAGGACAGAAACAGACCCTTATAGGAAATAAACAGACCACTATAAGACAGAAACAAACCACTATAGGAAATAAACAGACCACTATAGGACAGAAACAGACCACTATAGAAAAGAGATAAACCATGATAGGAAATAAACAGACCACTATAAGACAGAAACAAACAACTATAGGACAGAAACAGACCACTATAGGAAATAAACAGACCACTATAAGACTGAAACAAACCACTATAGGAAATAAACAGACCACTATAGGACAGAAACAGACCCTTATAGGAAATAAACATATCACTATAGGAAATAAACAGACCAGTATAGGACAGAAACAGACCACTAGAGGACAGAAACAGACCACTATAGAAAAGAAATAAACCATGATAGGAAATAAACAGACCACTATAAGACAGAAACAAACCACTATATGACAGAAACAGACCACTATAGGAAATAAACAGACCACTATAGGACAGAAACAGACCCTTATAGGAAATAAACATATCACTATAGGAAATAAACAGACCACTAGAGGACAGAAACAGACCATTATAGAAAAGAAATAAACCATGATAGGAAATAAACTGACCACTATAAGACAGAAACAAACCAGTATAGGACAGAAACAGACCACTATAGGAAATAAACAGACCACTATAGGACAGAAACAGACCCTTATAGGAAATAAACATAACTATAGGAAATAAACAGGTCGCTATAGGAAATAAACAGACCGCTACAGGACAGAAACAAACCACTATGGGACCGAAACAGACCACTATATGAAATAAACAGACCACTATAGGACAGAAACAGACCACTATATGAAATAAACAGACCACTATAGGACAGAAACAGACCACTATATGAAATCAACAGACCGCTGTAGGAAATAAACAGACCGCTATAGGACAGAAACAAACCACTATAGGACAGAAACAAACCACTATAGGACAGAAACAGACCACTATATGAAATAAACAGACCACTATAGGACAGAAACAGACCACTATATGAAATAAACAGACCACTATAGGACAGAAACAGACCACTATATGAAATCAACAGACCGCTATTGGACAGAAACAAACCACTCTAGGACAGAAACAGACCACTACATGAAATAAACAGACCACTATAGGATAGAAACAGACCACTATATGAAATAAACTGACCACTATAGGACAGAAACAGACCCTTATTGGAAATAAACATATCACTATATGAAATAAACAGACCAGTATAGGACAGAAACAGACCACTAGAGGACAGAAACAGACCACTATAGAAAAGAAACAAACCACGATAGGAAATAAACAGACCACTATAGGAAATAAACAGACCACTATATGACAGAAACAGATCACTATAGGACAGAAACAAACCACTATAGGATAGAAACAGACCACTAGAGGACAGAAACAGACCACTAGAGGAAAGAAACAGACCACTAGAGGACAGAAACAGACCACTATAGGACAGAAACAGACCACTATATAAAAGAAACAAACCACGATAGGAAATAAACAGACCACTATAGGAAATAAACAGACCACTATATGACAGAAACAGATCACTATTGGACAGAAACAAACCACTATAGGATAGAAAAAGACCACTAGAGGACAGAAACAGACCACTAGAGGAAAGAAACAGACCACTAGAGGACAGAAACAGACCACTAGAGGACAGAAACAGACAACTATAGGACAAAAACAGACCACTATAGGAAATAAACAGACCACTATAAGACAGAAACAAACCACTATAGGAAATAAACAGACCACTATAGGACAGAAACAGACCCTTATAGGAAATAAACAGACCACTATAAGACAGAAACAAACCACTATAGGAAATAAACAGACCACTATAGGACAGAAACAGACCATTATAGGAAATAAACAGACCACTATAGGACAGAAACAGACCACTATAGAAAAGAGATAAACCATGATAGGAAATAAACAGACCACTATAAGACAGAAACAAACAACTATAGGACAGAAACAGACCACTATAGGAAATAAACAGACCACTATAAGACTGAAACAAACCACTATAGGAAATAAACAGACCACTATAGGACAGAAACAGACCCTTATAGGAAATAAACATATCACTATAGGAAATAAACAGACCAGTATAGGACAGAAACAGACCACTAGAGGACAGAAACAGACCACTATAGAAAAGAAATAAACCATGATAGGAAATAAACAGACCACTATAAGACAGAAACAAACCACTATATGACAGAAACAGACCACTATAGGAAATAAACAGACCACTATAGGACAGAAACAGACCCTTATAGGAAATAAACATATCACTATAGGAAATAAACAGACCACTAGAGGACAGAAACAGACCATTATAGAAAAGAAATAAACCATGATAGGAAATAAACTGACCACTATAAGACAGAAACAAACCAGTATAGGACAGAAACAGACCACTATAGGAAATAAACAGACCACTATAGGACAGAAACAGACCCTTATAGGAAATAAACATAACTATAGGAAATAAACAGGTCGCTATAGGAAATAAACAGACCGCTACAGGACAGAAACAAACCACTATGGGACCGAAACAGACCACTATATGAAATAAACAGACCACTATAGGACAGAAACAGACCACTATATGAAATAAACAGACCACTATAGGACAGAAACAGACCACTATATGAAATCAACAGACCGCTGTAGGAAATAAACAGACCGCTATAGGACAGAAACAAACCACTATAGGACAGAAACAAACCACTATAGGACAGAAACAGACCACTATATGAAATAAACAGACCACTATAGGACAGAAACAGACCACTATATGAAATAAACAGACCACTATAGGACAGAAACAGACCACTATATGAAATCAACAGACCGCTATTGGACAGAAACAAACCACTCTAGGACAGAAACAGACCACTACATGAAATAAACAGACCACTATAGGATAGAAACAGACCACTATATGAAATAAACTGACCACTATAGGACAGAAACAGACCCTTATTGGAAATAAACATATCACTATATGAAATAAACAGACCAGTATAGGACAGAAACAGACCACTAGAGGACAGAAACAGACCACTATAGAAAAGAAACAAACCACGATAGGAAATAAACAGACCACTATAGGAAATAAACAGACCACTATATGACAGAAACAGATCACTATAGGACAGAAACAAACCACTATAGGATAGAAACAGACCACTAGAGGACAGAAACAGACCACTAGAGGAAAGAAACAGACCACTAGATGACAGAAACAGACCACTATAGGACAGAAACAGACCACTATATAAAAGAAACAAACCACGATAGGAAATAAACAGACCACTATAGGAAATAAACAGACCACTATATGACAGAAACAGATCACTATTGGACAGAAACAAACCACTATAGGATAGAAAAAGACCACTAGAGGACAGAAACAGACCACTAGAGGAAAGAAACAGACCACTAGAGGACAGAAACAGACCACTAGAGGACAGAAACAGACAACTATAGGACAAAAACAGACCACTATAGGAAATAAACAGACCACTATAAGACAGAAACAAACCACTATAGGAAATAAACAGACCACTATAGGACAGAAACAGACCCTTATAGGAAATAAACAGACCACTATAAGACAGAAACAAACCACTATAGGAAATAAACAGACCACTATAGGACAGAAACAGACCATTATAGGAAATAAACATATCACTATAGGAAATAAACAGACCACTATAGGACAGAAACAGACCACTATAGAAAAGAAATAAACCATGATAGGAAATAAACAGACCACTATAAGACAGAAACAAACCACTATATGACAGAAACAGACCACTATAGGAAATAAACAGACCACTATAGGACAGAAACAGACCCTTATAGGAAATAAACATATCACTATAGGAAATAAACAGACCACTAGAGGACAGAAACAGACCACTAGAGGACAGAAACAGACCACTATAGAAAATAAATAAACCATGATAGGAAATAAACAGACCACTATAAGACAGAAACAAACCACTATATGACAGAAACAGACCACTATAGGAAATAAACAGACCACTATAGGACAGAAACAGACCCTTATAGGAAATAAACATATCACTATAGGAAATAAACAGACCACTAGAGGACAGAAACAGACCACTATAGAAAAGAAATAAACCATGATAGGAAATAAACAGACCACTATAAGACAGAAACAAACCACTATAGGACAGAAACAGACCACTATAGGAAATAAACAGACCACTATAGGACAGAAACAGACCCTTATAGGAAATAAACATAACTATAGGAAATAAACAGGTCGCTATAGGAAATAAACAGACCGCTACAGGACAGAAACAAACCACTATGGGACCGAAACAGACCACTATATGAAATAAACAGACCACTATAGGACAGAAACAGACCACTATATGAAATAAACAGACCACTATAGGACAGAAACAGACCACTATATGAAATCAACAGACCGCTGTAGGAAATAAACAGACCGCTATAGGACAGAAACAAACCACTATAGGACAGAAACAGACCACTATATGAAATAAACAGACCACTATAGGACAGAAACAGACCACTATATGAAATCAACAGACCGCTATTGGACAGAAACAAACCACTCTAGGACAGAAACAGACCACTACATGAAATAAACAGACCACTATAGGACAGAAACAGACCAATATATGAAATAAACTGACCACTATAGGACAGAAACAGACCCTTATAGGAAATAAACATATCACTATATGAAATAAACAGACCAGTATAGGACAGAAACAGACCACTAGAGGACAGAAACAGAGCACTATAGAAAAGAAACAAACCACGATAGGAAATAAACAGACCACTATAGGAAATAAACAGACCACTATATGACAGAAACAGATCACTATAGGACAGAAACAAACCACTATAGGATAGAAACAGACCACTAGAGGACAGAAACAGACCACTAGAGGAAAGAAACAGACCACTAGAGGACAGAAACAGACCACTAGAGGACAGAAACAGACCACTATAGGGCAGAAACAGACCACTATATAAAAGAAACAAACCACGATAGGAAATAAACAGACCACTATAGGAAATAAACAGACCACTACATGACAGAAACAGATCACTATAGGACAGAAACAAACCACTATAGGATAGAAAAAGACCACTAGAGGACAGAAACAGACCACTAGAGGAAAGAAACAGACCACTAGAGGACAGAAACAGACCACTAGAGGACAGAAACAGACCACTATAGGGCAGAAACAGACCACTATAGAAAAGAAACAAACCACGATAGGAAATAAACAGACCACTATAGGAAATAAACAGACCACTATATGACAGAAACAGATCACTATAGGACAGAAACAAACCACTAGAGGACAGAAACAGACCACGATAGGAAATAAACAGACCACTATAGGAAATAAACAGACCACTATAGGAAATAAACAGACCACTTTAGGACAGAAACAGACTACTATAGGAAATAAATAGATAATGATAATAAATAATAAATAAACAAGATGGGCTGGGGTCTCCATGCCCTGGGTGGCGATTTGACAACAGAGGTGCCTATTGGGGCCAGTAGGGGAGCTGGCTACCTGGAGGGCTAAGCCCAACCAGCCATTCCTCCCCATCCCCACATATTTTTCTTCTACTGCTCCCTCACATCATCACACAAACATGCACATAGGACCTTGGGGGTGGACAAGTCAGGGAGTGCGGGTATGGACCCCATTTCCGCATTCCTGTGGCAACCTGCCCCCCCAATTTTATTTGCACCTTATACACTTCCACTGACGACATTCCACGCAAACACACACTTAGGGCCTTGGGAGTGAGCACATTCAACGGCACTTGGCAGGGGGATATCTCAACCTCATCCTGAGTGCCGGTGCCCACTTCCAATTTTAAACTGCACTTAGACACCGAGGGCTGTGGGTGCAAGTGGGGTGGTGCGGTGGCATCAGCTGGCATAGGCCAGACAATGCCCGCACTGCCCGCTCACCACAGCCATGGCATACACCTCATCAACACACAACACTATAATGGAGCCGGCGGAGGGAGACCACTATAGGAAATGTTGCTTGGCTTCCTGGGGCTGGAGGCTAGGAGGGAGATCTGGCCGTCTGGTTGGGGTCTGGGCTGG
>NC_091754.1:4043777-4053777 GCF_043380555.1 Nothobranchius furzeri | reverse complement strand
GTCTGAACGGTGAGGTAGAACACAAGATTGCGTCTGAATGCTCTTTAATAAGAACAACTTTAGTTTATCTGCAAACCAAATTCTTTCCACCCAGAACGCGCTCCTCTCTCCAAGATACACGTTCTGATCACACATTCACCCACAAACATACACTTTCACTTAGATTCATCCATTCACAGGGTTGCTATTTAATACCAATGTATTTAATACCAAAACATTTATAAATTGTCTTTTATAACTTCTCTTTTAAATTGTCACGTTTTAAATTGTTAGTAATAAATTTCTTAACTTTTTAAACTTGACTTGATTGAAATAAACACAGAGTGGTGTATATTGATCAATGAACGAACAAAGATCTTTAGATCTTCTGAATTAACAAATAACTTTGCTATTAAATTAAATCTTTAAAATTAAATATTAATCTTTTGATTAAGCATTCAATTCAAGTTTATTTATAAAGCGCCAAATCACGACAAGAGTCGTCTCAAGGCACTTCACATAATAAACATTCCAATTCAGGTCAGTTCATTAAGCCAATCAGAAATAATGTTTCCTATATAAGGAACCCAGCAAACTGCATCAAGTCACTGACTAGTGTCAGTGACTATACAGCAATCCTCATACTAAGCAAGCATGCAGCGACAGTGGAGAGGAAAACTCCCTTTTAACAGGAAGAAACCTCCAGAGAATCCTGGCTCAGTATAAGCAGCCATCCTCCACGACTCACTGGGGATCGAGAAGACAGAGCAGGCAGACAAAAACACACACACACACACACACACACACACACACACACACACACACACACACACACACGCACGCACGCACGCACGCACGCACACACACACACCGAGCAAGTTGGTGTATGAATTCACAACTGATATATGCATATGTCCGTATATGTATACATGCATGTAAATTTCATTCATTCATTTGTTTGATCTTTCTTAGGAATTAAAACTTAAGCTGAATAGCAACAGCCTTTAATTCCTAAATGTGTAGTTTATCAAGGCTACACCATCAAAGCTTTAGACACGTCGCCAAAATCTTTTTGCACCTGTGAAGCTGACACCGCAACAGTTCCTGCAGAACAAGCTGATACAGTTTAGACTCCTTAAGAGTCCCAGACGCGCGGTTCCATCCGTCTGTTGTGACCTGGAGACAACTCTAAGACCGGTTTAGTTGTGCCGCAGTTTCTTCTACGGACCTCGGTGCCTGGAAGTCCGAGGACTTCGACATTCCGGATCTATCACGAGGGTCTTCGAGTGCGTATGTAGACACGACAGATAGCGTCTGATGTGTTTTGATAACAACCACCTTCATAGCTTAATGCAAACCAAATTCTTTTACATCCAGAACTCAGCTCTCCTAGATAAGGAAGTTCTGACACCGCATTCACACCGAGGTTCATACACCACCTTTAGTTCAATCCATCACAGTAAATGTTTAGTTAACCTGCCATGTTTTCATTGTTTGTAAAATAAATTCTTTCTTTTATAAACCTTGTACAGTTCCTTAATGAAGAAAGAATTCTAGATCTTCTGATAAACACAGTAAAGACCAAGCAGAGCTGATAGAGTATCACAGCTTATTGGTCATAAGTAGAGGTGATATATTTATTGGACTCTTAAAGCACTCAGATTCCTAAATCCTACAACCATTAAAGGTAATCATTCACAATCAGCCCTTCCCACCTGAAACTCTTTGAACTGACCCCCCCCCCACACACACACACACACAAACTAGAATGAACTTTCATTTTTATTTTAATATATTTAAAGTGACAATGTGTATTTTCCTGGTAATAGGGGGCAGTACATACTTGAATCACTGCAAGCAAACAGTGTTCGCGTAAGACCTTATAAATGGATGACCATTAGGGTTACTACGAATTATACGAATAATAATAATAATAATAACAATAATAATAATAATAATAATAATAATAATAATAATAAATATGTTATTATTATTATTATTATTATTATTATTATTATTATTATTATTATTATTATTATTATTATTACAGCATCCTCCGTGGTGCTAAAATCAGTTTTTTTATTCCTGTTGGTGAGATAATAAATGATAAATTTCATGACAGGTAAAAGATGAGCATCAAACTTTAAAGAGCAAGTCACCCCCTACCAGACTCTTACTCAACTCCCACTTCCTGTTTGAAAAATGCAACAAATGCTGTAGCCTAGCAGACCAAGAGGGCGGAGCCGCCAACAAGTACACACACTCACGACATTGTGACATCATAATGTTTTATCTAACATTATAGTGTAACACTTAGCCAATAGCGATGGCAGATTTAAATTCAAATGCAGCGCTAGGTTTTTACCTGACGACGGTGTGACAGTGACAGTTTTAGGCAGATTATTTAAATTTGAACTAAGATGCACTAAAGTGCTGAATTATTGACTGCACATGTTTACAGCACAGTCAGACACTCGTTTATACAGTTAATCAGATAAATAAATGGTGATTTGGAGTGACTTGCTCTTTAACAGGAGGTTGTCACGGTCTGGGGGTGTCATCTTTCTCTGATTTACTTTTTGAGCTTCCTTTCCTCTGCAGGTGGGCGTGTCCGGTTGTGGGGAAGTTGCTAGCAGCTGCAAGCAATCCACTCATCACCTGCCAGGGGATATTTAAGCACCTGAGAGGCGGCTTCACTTTGCTGGATGATTAACTCTACTTGGGTACTCAACTAACAGCCGAACAACTTGTATCTCCTAGTGATTTGACTTTTATCTGGATTTTGAGCTCTTCATGATTTTTGACCACTTGTCTTCCTACCTTTTCACCCAGACATCCTGTTACAATAACTACCTGGTCAACCTGCCATTCGCCTCTCAGCGTCCTCCCATGGTCTCCCCCACGCCGGCTCCCCACCTTCCTCCTGGATCTCCTGCTCAGTAATTGCTCAGCTCCCTCCTCGCCTGGACTCTCAGCTTCCTCTAACTCAGTAAGCCATCTGCTTCACCCCCAGACCAGACAACCAACCTCTCCCAAACATTCTAACTGAACCTTCAGACCGTAAGTCTTAACTGATCCATTATTCCCATTTTTCTGCAACCAGTCCTGACATTTTTTCGTCCTTCAGACTCCCCCCACCGGATCCCAGCAGTCCAGCCTGACATTTTGTTCCTGCAATTTCTCCTTTATAATAAATCATTATTTAACTCTAATTCTGACTTGTGGATTGATTCTGTATGTCGTGGGTTAGGCATATACCACCGACCATGACAGAATCATCCAGCCAACAACCAAACCTCAGTACAGAATCTGTCGCTGAAACTTTGTCACAACACAGTTTGACCCTGCAATCCCTGTCTGAACAACTATTCAGTACTAACCAAGCTCTGTCTCAATTAGGCGCTATGATGAAACAACTAAACGATCAACTCACCCGCCCGGAACCCTCTGTTCCCGTAGCTCCGACCCCGCCCGGACCCACTTCACCGGTAGCATCCGGCCCATCCAACTTCCGGGTCGCCTTGTCTCCTCCACCGGAGACATTCGACGGAGATCGGAGCTCATGTAGAGGCTTTCTCCTCCAATGCAGCTTGGCGTTCCAACGCTCCCCGGAGTCTTTTGTTACAGACGCAGCTAAGATATCTTACATAGTGGGGTTGCTGCGCGGCAGGGCTCTCAGATGGGCGGAAGCCAGGAGCCGTTCCCCGACCTTTCTCACAGGTATGTTTTCTGAGTTCATTTCCGAGTTCAACCTGACGTTTGATAAATCTGAGCCCGCTTCTGAGATAGCCAAACGGCTTTGGAGCCTCCGCCAAGGGAGGCAACATGTGTCTGACTTTGCCATTGAGTTCAGGACCCTGGCCTCCGCATCCACCCTTGATGAGGAATCCTTAAAGGGAGCGTTCTCTCAGGCCCTAAACGAGCGCCTCCAGGACCAACTGGCGTACTGCCAGGAGCCAGAGACTCTAGAGGCTCTTATAGCACTCTGCAACCGGATTGAGAGGAGGTTAAACGACCGGCATAGAGGTAACCACTCATACCTTACCCCATCTCCACACACTCAGCTCCGGGTTGCTCAGCCGGCACCGCCCTCACCACCCAGCGAACCCATGCAGTTGGGTCGGGCAAAACTAACCCCAGAAGAACGCAATCAGAGGATGAGGTCTGGTCTTTGTTTATATTGCGGCCTAGCCGGCCATTTTGTCTCTACCTGCTCCAAGGCTTTAAACTCCAGGGCCCACCAGTAGGACCTAGAATTCTGGTGGGCGGCTCATCTGATCTAGCTATTTCCCGTTGTGCCCTAGACTGTTCCTTAACATACGAGCACTCCTCCATAGCCACTCAGGCGTTGATAGATTCTGGGTGTGAGCAAAACCTACTTGACCCTAAGATCATAAAACAGCTCAGCATCTCCATCATCCCTCTCGAGGTTCCAACCAGGGTGGTCTCTCTGGACGGTAGCCATCTTACTTCTATAACCCACATGACGGTCCCTGTTCGTCTCTCTGTTTCTGGAAATCACCATGAATCTTTAACCTTTTTTGTTTTTCCCTGCCATCAGTCACCCATCGTCCTGGGGCATCCGTGGTTAAGGCTCCACAACCCCCACGTAAACTGGGTTTCTAACGTAGTGGAGGAGTGGAGTGATCAATGCCATGTCACCTGTTTGGGCTCAGCTAGAACCCGTCCCATCCTCAAGGCTCCAGCTCTCCCACCACCGGACCTCACCGGCGTTCCAGAGGAGTATCATGACCTTCAGCAGGTATTCTCTAAAGATAAGGCTTGCTCTCTACCGCCCCACAGGAGTTTTGATTGTGCAATTGACCTGTTTCCTGGAGCTCCTCTCCCGTCTAGTCGACTGTACAACATCTCCAAACCTGAACGACAATGCATGGAGAAATACATATCTGAGTCACTCGCTGCTGGAATCATTCGACCATCCACGTCTCCCCTTGGAGCTGGGTTTTTCTTCGTCTCCAAGAAGGATGGGACCCTTCGGCCCTGTATCGACTACCGGGAGCTTAATAAGATCACAGTAAGAAATAAATATCCATTGCCCTTGTTGTCCTCAACATTTGAACCCATACAGGACGCCTCTGTTTTCACCAAACTCGACCTGAGGAACGCATACCACCTCGTCCGTATAAAGGAGGGTGATGAATGGAAGACGGCGTTCAAGACACCGATAGGACATTTCGAGTACCTTGTGATGCCGTTTGGGCTCACCAACGCCCCGGCCGTTTTCCAGACACTGGTGAACACAGTTTTGGCTGATTTTGTAAATAAGTTTGTCACGATTTACCTTGATGATATTCTGATTTTTTCGAGGACCCCGGAGGAGCATTCCAGACATGTTCGAGCTGTGCTCCACCGCCTGCGGGAGAACCGCCTCTACGTCAAGGCGGAGAAATGTGAATTTCACGCCCCCACTGTAAAGTTTTTGGGTTTTGTCCTGGAGAGTGGGAGACTGGGGCCTGATCCTGAAAAGGTCCAGGCGGTCCGGGACTGGCCCACCCCTGCCACACGTAAAGAGCTGCAACGCTTCTTGGGGTTTGCCAATTTTTATAGATGTTTTATTAAAGGATTCAGCCAGATGGCCGCACCCCTGACACAGTTGACATCTATAAAGAAACCTTTTGTTTGGGACTCCACTGCCGAGAGGACGTTTGCGGCTCTCAAGGACAGATTTACCCGAGCACCAGTCCTCACCAGACCAGACCCCTCTCAACAGTTCACCCTCGAGGTGGACGCATCTGATGCTGGTGTGGGGGCCGTGTTGTCCCAGGTTTCTCCCTCTGACCACCGTCTCCACCCCTGTGCCTTTTTCTCCCGACGTCTATCCCCAGCCGAGAGGAATTACGATGTGGGAGACCGGGAGCTCCTGGCCATCAAACTCGCCCTGGAGGAGTGGAGGCACTGGTTGGAGGGAGCTGAGCACCCCATTATCATATGGACTGACCACAAGAACCTCGCCTATCTGAAGGAGGCAAAGAGGCTAAACCCCAGGCAGTCCAGATGGTCTATGTTTTTCTCACGTTTCCATTTCATCCTCTCTTACAGACCCGGAACCAAGAACGTAAAACCCGACGCCCTCTCTCGACAGTTTTCAGCTGACTCTAACTCCGAACCCGCCACCATTCTCCCTCCTGACTGTGTAGTTGGCTCTATAACTTGGGAGATCAGAGATCAGGTACTCGAGGCGCTCAAGACCACTCCTGGTCCAGTCAAGGTACCCCTCAACACTCTTTTCGTTCCTCCGTCTGTTAGACACAAGGTCATCCACTGGGGTCATACTGCCAAATTCTCGATCCATCCAGGGGTTAGTCGCACAGTAGCCCTTATCAGACGTTTTTTTTGGTGGCCCACTATGTTTAAAGACACAAAGGAATACATAGCCGCTTGCCACGTCTGTGCCCGTAGTAAAGCCAGTAATCAGCCTCCCCCCGGTTTGCTTAACCCATTACCCATCCCTTCCAGGCCATGGTCCCACATCGCTTTGGATTTTGTAACAGGCCTGCCATCCTCCCGAGGCTTCTCTGTTATCATGACAGTTGTGGACCGGTTCTCTAAGGCTTGTCACCTCGTCCCCTTAAAGGCTCTCCCCTCAGCTTCCGAAACTGCCACTCTGCTCACCAGACATGTTTTCAGGCTGCATGGAATCCCTATTGAGATCCTTTCAGATCGAGGTCCCCAGTTTGTCTCCAGAGTCTGGAGGGACTTCGCCACCTGCCTCGGGGCCAAGGTCGCCCTCACCTCCGGGTACCACCCCCAGTCCAATGGTCAATGCGAAAGGATGAACCAGGAACTGGGGGCCATGCTTCGTTGCCTTTGTTCGTCCAACCCCTCCCACTGGAGTGTTGAATTACCCTGGGTCGAGTATGCCCACAACTCTCACATCTCATCCTCCACCGGTTTGTCACCTTTCGAAGTTTCACACGGTTTTCAACCCTGCTTGTTCCCCTCCGAGTTTCCCTCCTCTGTAGTCTCCGTCCCCCAGTTCCTGAGGCGCGCCAAGCGCACGTGGTCAGCTGCGCAGAAGGCTCTGCAGAGGACTGCCGCCCGCAACCAGCGCCTGGCTGATCGACGCCGTAGGCGGGCCCCAGACTATGCGCCTGGTCAGCGCGTCTGGCTGTCAACCCGAGACATCCCTCTCAGGGATCAGTGTAGGAAGTTGTCTCCCCGGTACATCGGCCCCTTCACTGTCTCCTCTGTTATCAACCCCTCTTCCGTTCGCCTGGAGCTGCCCTCTCATTTGAAGGTTCACCCCGTTTTCCATGTTTCCCTCCTTAAACCTGTCTCCTCCAGTCCTCTCTGTCCTCCTCCTCCGGATCCGCCTCCTCCTGTTCAGTTGGCTGATGGGGGTCTCGGTTTCCGGGTTCGGCGTCTCCTGGACGTTCGGCGCCGTGGCCGTGGTCGCCAATACCTGGTGGAGTGGGAGGGCTACGGGCCCGAACACAGGCAATGGGTGCCTGGGTCTTGGATTGTGGACCCCTCGCTCGTCCGGGATTTCGAGGCGGCCCGGGCTGCCTCCTCCTCCTCCTCCGCCTCCTCTGTCTGGACGCCGGGTGGCGTCCCTTGAGGGGGGGATACTGTCACGGTCTGGGGGTGTCATCTTTCTCTGATTTACTTTTTGAGCTTCCTTTCCTCTGCAGGTGGGCGTGTCCGGTTGTGGGGAAGTTGCTAGCAGCTGCAAGCAATCCACTCATCACCTGCCAGGGGATATTTAAGCACCTGAGAGGCGGCTTCACTTTGCTGGATGATTAACTCTACTTGGGTACTCAACTAACAGCCGAACAACTTGTATCTCCTAGTGATTTGACTTTTATCTGGATTTTGAGCTCTTCATGATTTTTGACCACTTGTCTTCCTACCTTTTCACCCAGACATCCTGTTACAATAACTACCTGGTCAACCTGCCATTCGCCTCTCAGCGTCCTCCCATGGTCTCCCCCACGCCGGCTCCCCACCTTCCTCCTGGATCTCCTGCTCAGTAATTGCTCAGCTCCCTCCTCGCCTGGACTCTCAGCTTCCTCTAACTCAGTAAGCCATCTGCTTCACCCCCAGACCAAACAACCAACCTCTCCCGAACATTCTAACTGAACCTTCAGACTGTAAGTCTTAACTGATCCATTATTCCCATTTTTCTGCAACCAGTCCTGACATTTTTTCGTCCTTCAGACTCCCCCCACCGGATCCCAGCAGTCCAGCCTGACATTTTGTTCCTGCAATTTCTCCTTCATAATAAATCATTATTTAACTCTAATTCTGACTTGTGGATTGATTCTGTATGTCGTGGGTTAGGCATATACCACCGACCATGACAGAGGTGAAAAAGTCCCTTAAATGGTCTTGTTGTTTCTGCAGAGAACAAAATTGTTACATCATGGAAACACGGAGCATTGCTGTTTCAGCACCATGGATAGCGACTGTCGGGACAGGCTTTAACAGGAGAACTCTTTAATGACAGCAAATTTTTCTGATTAAATTCCTGATAAACTGGTAAATAAATATTTGTCTGATTTCCAGCTGCTCAGACGGCAACAAACAATTCACTCATTCACAAAAATGATATTTGCATTCATAATATTGCTGTTCATTTAAGTGTTTTGTCATTTAGTCCAACGTCATGTTACATATTCTGTTTTAACCCAAGAAAACAAAACAACAACCACTGACTGGCTTGGTCCAGAAACAATATTTGTTATCAGTGTAGGACTGAGAAGATAATAATGGCCTCCCTGCAGAGAAAGGGTGTCTCTAATGAAACTATTGTTTGAAAAGGTGCAACAGTGAATTTAGTACAAATGTCCTCACAATGCACCTTTAACTGTGTCGCATGCTTTTGAAAACAAATGTAAAATCTAACTGTTCCTGTTCCACCAGGACATGACATCATGCATCAGCTCACTTCAGGAGGCCGCTCTTCACCTTCTGTCCTTTATTTCCCACTCAAAGCTTCATGGAGGGAAGTGATGTATGGTGGTTGAGCAAGGGAGGACCCCAGTTAAAGATCTCTGCTCCTGAGATAATTAAATCAAGCTTCAAAATGTAAATATACTATAAAACAATATTGAGCTCCACTGGTTTTAATTGATGTCTGTCCTGGAAGCTCGATGAGGCCATTAATTTTGACTGATGGCTTGCTGCAGCCAGATGATGAAACCTTACTCCCACCTCATGGACTCGTGCCATTTAATGTTTTTAAAGATGTGAAACCCAAAAAATGTTGAACAAATTGTACTTTTTTGGATCAAATACCAAATCTAAGGACAACCAGCGCAGGAAATGACTAATCCACACACACCCATAATAACCACGCTAACTTATTTTTTATTTCATCATTTGATAAATTATGGAACAATTATAGTAGTGGGAACCTCCTGAGATAAAGCAGGAGCCGCCATCGTCTCCATCTCTCTGCACATTCCAGTTCGAAGCTCTCCTAACAAAAGCGGTTGCATCTGACAGGCTCATCGTTTCTGCCCTGCTTCAGAACAACACAGCTTTCTTTATGCAGGCCGACACAAATGGAAACGTTCCCTAAGCAGCTAATGGCTGAATTCTGCATTTAATCTTCTTAAATATGTCCACAGATCTGTGAACAGATGCACCAAAAAACCGCTGAGATTCATAAACAGAATAAATCTGCAGTGTTGGAGGATTTAAGGAATTATCTTCAGCTAAATATTTGATATGCACCAAAAAGCTGCTTTAATGATCTGAGGACTGCAGCATGTTAACCTGCAGAGTCCATTAAAACTGTTCGAAGCCATAAACACAGCTTAGGTGTGTCATTACATATGGATTTTTAAAGTAATGACCGTTCCCTTCAAAGTTCATGAACTGTGAACGCGTGTGTGTGTGTGTGTGTGTGTGTGTGTGTGTGTGTGTGTGTGTTGATTTATTAATGAAAAAAGAAGGCCTTCCCTGTTCGGCGCTCTCTGCTTCAGCGGGCTTTAACCAAACCCAAAATGAAATCGTTGCATAATTCATCGCCACTAATACCGTAGCGCTGAGCAGC